>NC_037670.1:175412239-175500197 GCF_003255815.1 Theropithecus gelada
TTTTTTTTTTTTTTTTTTTTTTGAGACGGAGTCTTGCTCTGTGCCCCAGGCTGGAGTGCAGTGGCGCGATCTCGGCTCACTGCAAGCTCCGCCCCCCCGGGTTCACGCCATTCTCCTGCCTCAGCCTCCCAAGTAGCTGGGACTACAGGCGCCCACCACCTCGCCCGGCTAATTTTCTTGTATTTTTAGTAGAGACGGGGTTTCACCGTGTTAGCCAGGATGGTCTCGATCTCCTGACCTCGTGATCCGCCCGTCTCGGCCTCCCAAAGTGCTGGGATTACAGGCTTGAGCCACCGCGCCCGGCCAGGCCTGGCTAATTTTAAAAAATTGTTTGTAGAGATAGGATCTCTCTGTTGCCCAAGCTGGTCTTGAATTCCTTCCTGGCCTCAAGCCATCCTCCCACCTTGGCCTCCCAGGGTGTTGGGATTACAGGTGTGAGCCACTGGGCCTGGCTAAAGTCTTTTCAATGGATAATAAATAACAATTTTGTTTTCACTGGTTTTTGTTTTACAGAATAGCTGAAACCTTTGGATTTCAAGAAAATTATATCAAAATTGTCATAAATAAGAAGCAACTACAACTAGGTATGTATGGCACAGTATGCATAAGTTTTCAATGAACCAAATATAGAAATAATGACTTCCCTTTTTTTCTCACTGGCTTTTCAAAAATTTGTAGCTTTATTCCAATTATAATCCAAAACTGATTTAGAAGTTTACTAAAATAAAAATGTAAAGCAGAAAATAGCTTTTCCAAGAAATATTTATTGTCTGCTCTATGATAGTGGGAAGAAAGACACTCATTACAGCTTAGATAAAATGTTATAGAATGGAACATGAGGTGTGCTGAGTGTAAGATGCCAGTTCCAGCAAATTCTTCTTGAGCGAGAAGAGCGAAGGCTCTGTGAGGACAGTGGGGAGACCATGGTGGCGTGCGTTCCAGACGGAAAGCCTTGTGTCAGAGCACTATGGTGTGAATTTGAGGAGCTGAGGAAGGTCCAGCGTGGCTGTGTGTGGAGAGTGAGGGGAGGGGAGTGCTTTTTAAGGATGGAGGGGCAGGCAGAGGCCGCACTGAATACCCAGGAGACATTTGGCATTGTCTGGAGACATTTTTGGTGGTTATAACTTGGTGACGGGGAGGTTGTGCTGCTGTCATTTAGTGGGTGGAGGCTAGGGATGCTGCTGAACGTGCAATGCCCAGAACAGGCCCCACAACACAGACTTGCCCAGCCCAACACGTCAGTAGCACAGCTCCTGGGAAACGAGAAACTAGATGACCTTACTCAGTGTTAGTACATTTCTCCTAAGAGCAATGGAAAGACATCTGTGCTGCGGAGTGACACACAATTCTGCGTGTGTTTTAGAAAGGTCACGTAGTAGAGGAATGTATTTGAAGGTGGCATGAGTTGACTTGAGACCAGTTAGCTATTGCAGCAATCCATACAAGCCTTGTAGCCCATAGGTTTTCAGTGCGTTCCTGTGGCCTCGAGAATGAAGTTCACATTTCTTAGCTTGATCTAAGCCAGCCCTTCACAGCTTACCCAGCCTTCCTTTCCAGCGTCCTCTCTAGCAATTTCCCATTGTCTATTTTAGAAGTCATGGATGTCTTTTCACTGTTGCCTCATCCCTCTGTTAATTCTATTTGTGGCATCCTTCATTGGACAGAAATCCTTGATTTTGGTGTCATCAAACCCATTGCCTATGGTTTGTGTTTTGCTGAAGTCCTTTCCCTAACCCGAGGGCCACAAGGAGAGTCTACATTTTCTTGAATATTAGCTTAATCTAGAAGAGGTCCTCAGTCTGTCCAGAGTCCCCCTTTCTATATAAAGTCTCAGGGTTCCTTTATTTTTCTTCCTATATAATTCATTAAATAGTCTGTCTTTTCCCCAGTGATTGGTGGTGACCCTTTTTGGGGGGCCCTGTTTCTATACTTTCTGTTCTTCCTAGTCACCTGTGGTTTTTTTTTTTTTTATTACTGTGGCTTTGTTGTAGTCTTAAAATCTGGTGACCTCCCCCAACCCTTGCCTTTTTTTTTTTTTTTTTTTTTTTTAAATCAAGATGGCTTAACCACTGATGGACCTTTATTTTATATATTAATGTTAGAAAGGTTGCCATATTTCTCAAAAGACAATTCAGCTACAGTTTTCCAGAAATGTGTTTACATTTGTGTTTTTAGTTCACAATATTATTTTGTTATTTTAAAATCTGTTTGCATCTATGTTTACCCTTTTTTACTTTGTTTATTTGCATCTTTGACATAATTTTTGTTAGATTTGTGTATTTGGCTAATTTATTCATGGAGCCAACTTTTGATTTTGTTACTGTTTTCTTTCATTCTGTTTCATTGATTTCTGCCCTTTATTTCCAATTTATGTATGAGAAAACTGAGTCCTAGAAGACAGGTAGTTTATTCAGGGCCACAGAGTTAAAACGGTAGATGGAGCCCATGGTCTTTGCTTTTATTTATTTATTTAGAGATAGGGTCTCTATCTGTCACCCAGGCTGGAGTGTGGTGGTGCGATTGCAGCTCACTGCAGCCTCCGCCTCCCAGGTGCAAGCAATCCTCCCACCTCAGCTTCCCACTGAGTAGCTAGGACCACAGGTGCACACCACCATGCCAGGCTAATGTTTTATTTTCTGTGAAGACGGGGTCCACGTGTTGCCCAGGCTGGTCTTGAACTCCTGGGCTCAAGCGATCCACCTGCCTCAGCCTGCCAAAGTACTGAGGTTACAGGTGTGAACCGCCACGACCTGCTGGTCTTTGCTTTTAACCATGACAGCAGGCTGCAGTACAGCTTCCTGTTCGTAGCTGTGAATTGGCTTTGTTATTTTTCCAACGAGAAGGTAGTGTTATACTTTCTCATTTTCCGTTGATACTGTCTAGCACAGTGTTCTCCCTGTAGTAGATTATCAAATATTTGTTGCTTTGATCTGGTCTTAGGCTGAGAATAAAGATGATTAGAAATGATTAATTTAGTTGATTCTATTGTTGCTAGCTGATTTTAACCACTGCTTAACAGTGACATACTTACAAGCAAAGGTAGGCATATTTTTACCAATTATGTGGTGTGATGGTATGCAGGATTAAGAATTCCATTTTGCAGGAGCGAGGGCTGATGTCTGTAAGCCAGCACTTTGTGAGGCTGAGGTGGGAGGATCGCTTGAGCCCAGGAGTCCAAGACAAGCCTGGGCAACATAGTGAGACCTCATCACTGCGAAAAATACAAAAATTAGCTGGATGTGGCCAGGAGCGGTGGCTCATGCCTGTAATCCCAGCACTTTGGGAGGCCAAGGCGGGCGGATCACAAGGTCAGGAGATCGAGACCATGGTGAAACCCCGTCTCTACTAAAAATACAAAAAATTAGCCGGGCATGGTGGCGGGCGCCTGTAATCCCAGCTACTCAGGAGGCTGAGGCAGGAGAATGGCGGGAACCCGGGAGGTGGAGCTTGCAGTGAGCCGAGATCACGCCACGGCACTCCGGCCTGGGGCACAGAGCGAGACTCAGTCTCAAAAAAAAAAAAAAAAAAAAAAAATTAGCTGGATGTGGTGGCATGGGCCTGTAGTCCCAGCTCCTCGGGAGGCTGAGGTGGGAGACTTGCTTGAGCCCAGGAGATGAAGGCTGCGGGGAGCCATGATCGTGTCACTGCACTCCAGCCTGGGTGACAGAGTGAGACCTTGTGTCAAAAATAAAAACAATTCCATTTAACATAGAAAATGGACTGTTACCTGGTGAGCTTAATGGCTTTTTAAAGTAATAGGCGATTCTGATTTTTATAGGGAAAACCCTTGAAGAACAAGGTGTGGCTCACAATGTGAAAGCGATGGTGCTTGAACTAAAACAGTCTGAAGAGGATGTGAGGAAAAACTTCCAGTTAGAGGAAGAGGAACAAAACGAGGCTGAACTCAAAGAAAAACAAATTCAGAGGACCAAGAGAGGACTAGAAATACTGGCACAGAGAGGTACCCAGAGCTCTGGGCTTGTCACCCACTCAGACGCTTAGGGGCAGCACTGAATCACACACGTGGGGGATCACGGCTCTCCCTGAGTTTCACCTCAACAGTCTGACATTTTTAAGGTTGTTATCCTCACAGCTGTTTAACATTGAGTTAATGGAGGTCCTTTTGGTTTTGTTACAGCAGCTGAGACGGTGGTGGATCCAGAAATGACACCGTACTTAGACATAGCTAACCAGACAGGCAGATCAATCAGAATTCCCGCATCAGAAAGAAAAGTAAGTACTCTGAGAATGTGTGGCCTGTCCTTAGATTTGTTGTCAGGACACGGGTGGTTTTTTAGTTACTTCATGTTGGAAGTGTTGTAAAGGGTTGGAAACAGTGCTCCATCTCCAGCCTTGTAAACAGCAATGTCACCACGTGGTGAGCACTGGCATCCAGTGGGCCTCACCCTGTGCTTTTCAGTGCATTAGTACAAAATGTCATACCTCACCATCCTGGAGCAGTGACTGTCAACATACCTGAGGACACGACCCACTGCCTTCAGTGCACACGGCCTCCTGTGGCAGTACTTTTTGTTTAGTTTATTTTACTAGAGGACCATGTCCCCTAAGGGATGGATCAGAATAGGGGCAAGGAAACTGTGGTTTGGGAAAAGTCCACAGGTGATTCTGACATCTCTCCCCTGTTTCCTCATTACCCTTTCCGTGTTCTATAATTTGGAATAGGTAAGCAGGGGTTTAATCTTAAACATATCTGTGGGGTTTTCGTTTACTTTATTTGGTTTTTGAAAAGTAATATGCTTTTAATATAATTTGTTTTATTATATTTTAAAGTGATGTTTTTTAAATTCATATTTTTTCCTAGGCCCTTATGTTAGCTATGGGATATCATGAGAAGGGCAGAGCTTTCCTGAAAAGAAAAGAATATGGAATAGCCTTGCCATGTCTGTTGGACGCTGACAAATATTTCTGGTAGGCGCTTTTGTACTTGGTGAATACCAGCTTTAAGGAAGATGGCCCAGACTATACAGAGCACCCTACCATGCCCTTGAGACTGCAGACTTTCATCTATGACAGTGGTTAATGTAAAAGAGTAGTTATGGTGTAGACCGGTGAATTTCTTCTTCCCTTTGTATTTCTAATTGACCTTTCCTCCCTGTAAAGAAAAGAATTTTCAAGCAGGTAGGATATCCTCTCTTCTTTTGTACATGTGCTGTGTTGCTAGTTGGAACTTTCCATTATAAAGTTTCCGGTCAGCTTGTCACCTAATGGTTTTGGGGTAGTATTGATGATTATTCCTCAAATCCATTGTTTAAGAGCTGTATGATGGTGATATTATTCCTTCTGCACTTATTATTATTTTTTTTGAGATAGAGTCTCACTCTGTCACCCAGGCTGGAGTGCAGTGGCACCATCTCAGCTCACTGCAACCTCCATCTCCTGGGCTGGAGTGATCCTCCCACCTCAGCCTCCCAAGTAGCTGGGATCACAGGTGCACATCACCATGCCCAGATAATTTTTTTGTATTTGTTGTAGAGATGAGGTTTCACTGTGTTGCCCAGGTTAGTCTCAAACTCCTGGGCTCAAGTGATCCACCCACCACAGCCTCTCAAAGTGCTGGTATTACAGGTGTGAGCCACTGTGTCTGCCTTTTTTTATTATTATTATAGAGATGGGGTCTCCCTGTGTTGCTCAGGCTGGTCTTGGACTCCTGGACTCATGTGATCCTCCTGCCTTGGTCTCCCAAAGTGCTGGGATTACAGGTGTGAGCCACTGCACCTGGCCTCCCTTCTGCATTTATTGTTGGAATTCTGAAAAAATTTTTTTTTGCTCATCAGTTATTTTATATGTGGAGGTACAATTTGTATAGGAAAGATAGAATAAAATACTTTGTTCCTTTCTCCTTATTTTCTTGTTTTCAAAATAAATGAGTTCCTTCACTGTCACCCTCCAAAGGTGACCAAAGAGGTTTCTTTTTCTTTTCATTTTCTTAAGTGTCATTATTAACTCATGGATTTAAAACATTTGATATGTTTCAAACTTCAGTGCTTAAATTGGTCATCGCTGGCTGGCAGGCAGCCCCTGTGGTTTTTTGACTCAACCCTGCTAGTCTTTGCAGTCTCTGATTTCTGGAATCCAAAGATACTCCAGGCTCATCTTGGGCATTTAATGCCCCAGACCAGGAATCAGCAATTTCCCAAGGAGTCCTGGTTCCTCTTCATGGGAAATGGTACTAAGAGACTGTGATGCAGACATATTCAACATTTGAAAAGTAGACTTGATTTTTTGAAAATGGTCAAAAGTTAACAAATTTAGTGTTAACTTCTTTTCTGTTTTGGTGCATTCCCAAGATAATACTGTATACTCCCAGAAGATGAATGCAAATATTTATAGTTTTCCATTGGTCAGTGCCTTTGGGTTCTAAGTGAACAAGTCCCAACTTTAACGTACACAAAGAAGGGATTGGGAGGGGAGGGGCCGGGCTGGGAATAGTGAGAATGAGGGCTGGTGGGTGCCTCTGCGGTCTCTGCCTGTTTCTGAAAGGATGTTAGTTTCATTCTCTTCTGCAAACAGTGCAGAGTAAACAGGCTGTAAATTAGGTCCTAAAAATTTAAGTAAAATTTTCATTCCCTTCCATAGTTGTTTCTCAGTTTTTATTATGGAAAATTTCAAATAGACATAAAAATAAAAATTAGTATAATGAGCTTCCATATACACTCATAATCGAGCTTCAGCAGTTATAAAGACATGGTTGATCTTCATACATCTGTGTGAGCCTCTCTCAATCTTTTTACCCTGGACAAATCCTTGAAATAATTTTTAGGTCTCAGGGAACCACTGAATAAAAATTTTGCGACATCTTCAGTTCGTGGTACATTAACATGTTCGGTAAGTAGTAGATATAATAATGAAATAATAATTGTCAATGTCTTTCTAAGTAGAGAAAGTTACTTGTTTTCTGGGCATCTGTTTATCCTGGCCAACTCGTTAGCATATTTTGTGTGTGTGTGATTTCTCCCTTTTCATAAAGGAAATCAGCAGTAATGCAAGCCAAATAGAATGCAGATGGAGGAAACTTCAGTTTTTCCACTTCCTTTTCCATGTGATTTTTTCCCCCTAACTTCTCCAAGTAAGCTAGAAGTTCTGTCACAACTTCCTACCGTATGTCTTGGAGTATGGTTTGTAGTATGACCAATAATAGTTTCTTTCCCCAAATAGTATGAAACAGTGACTTCCTGGCAGTGCAGAACGGTGACCCTGGGGTGGGGAAGCATGAGGGGAGCTCAGTGCATGGAGAAGTTTCAGGCTACGGGGCAGGGAGGGCGGCAAACCCAGGCAGAGCCTTGTGCTCCCTGGAGTTAAGGAGATGGAGCTGGGCGTGCAGGAGGCCAAGGAGGTGAGAGGAGCGAGCTGCCGGAGAGACGGCGCCAGCTTCAGAGGAGCCTTTGAGTCTTCTGCTCAGCGATGATCAGCACATGTGTGTGAGGAAACCACCTGGGGCTGGGCAAGGCACCACATGAAAGAAGCAGGGAATAATCCTCAGAGTTCCTGGAAGGCCAGGAATAGTTCATATTCCCACCAGCCAGAGTGGAGAATTTGGTAGTCACAGGGCGTCAAATGGAATCTTCAGAAGGGTGTTGCCTCAGTACTAGGGCATAATTTGGTCCCACTTAACAAAGCTTAAAAGCTAGTTCTGAACAGTACCCTTAACTTACCGTTTTGAAGTAAGTGCATCCCTAACAAACCGCAATAATTTAGCAACTCAAAAATATCAAGCATCCACTGAAAAATTAGTAGGCATGCAAAGAAACAAGCAAATGCAAGCTATAACAAGCAGAAAAATCAGTAGCAACAGATCCAGAAGTGACACAGAAGACAGAATTAGTAGACAAGAACATTAAAACAGTGACTGTAATCCATATGCTCAAGAAGGCAGAGGAACAATTGAGCATGTCAGATAAAGACATGGGAGACGTTTAGAAGACCCAAACCAGAATGTAAGAGATGAAAAGTACAACACATAAGATGAAAAGTACATTAGGTGGGATGAACTGCAAAATAGCCACTATGGAAGAGAAGATTAGTAAATGTTAAGTAAGGCAATAGAAACTATCTGAGAAAACAGAAAAGACTGAAAAAAAGAAAAAATGAACAGAGCATCTGCAAGCTGTGGAACAATTTCAGGCAGCCTAAAATGCATGTAATTGGAGTCCCTGGGAAGGGAGGCATGTGGGACAGAAAAAATACTTGAAGAAAAAAATGGCCATAATTTTTCCCAGTTTGATGAAAACTATAAACCCCCAGATCCAATGACTTTAATGAACCCCAAGTACAAGAAATATCAGGAAAAAAACTATGCTATAGCACACTATAATCCAATTCCTTAAAACCAGTAATAAAATTGAAAATGACATTTTAGCCAATCTTTCTTGAAAAAAGTTAGGTAAGTTTGGCTTGCCTTCTTTTTTTTTTTTTTTTTCAGACGGAGTCTCACTCTGTCACCCAGGATGGAGTGCAGTGGCACAATCTTGGCTTACTGCAAACTCTGCCCAGTGCAACCTCTGCCTCCTGGTTCAAGCGATTCTCCTGCCTCAGCCTCTCAAATAGCTGGGATTACAGGCGCCCACCACCACTGCCGGCTAATTTTTGTATTTTTAGTAGAGACGGGGTTTCACTATGTTGGCCAGGCTGGTCTTGAACTTCTGACGTCAGGTGATCCACCTGCCTTGGCCTCCCAAAGTGTTGGGATTACAGGTGTGAGCCACTGCGCCCGGCCAGGCTTACCTTTCTTGAAATTAGTATCTTTCTTTCTTTAACATAAAAGTTTAGGCTGGGCGCGGTGACTCAGGCCTGTAATCCCAGCATTTTGGGAGGCCGAGGCGGGCAGATCACAATGTCAGGAGATCAGACCCTTTCGGCTAACACAGTGAAACTCCGACTCTACTAAAAATACAAAAAATTAGCCGGGCGTGGAGGCGGGCGCCTGTAGTCCCAGCTACATGGGAGGCTGAGGAAGGAGAATGGCGTGAACCCGGGAGGCGGAGCTTGCAGTGAGCCGAGATTGCGCCACTGCCTGGGCGACAGAGCAAGACTCTGTCTCAAAAAAAAAAAAAAAAAAAAATTAAACTGTAAGACGAACAAAATAAATTTCTGTTAAATAACTGACTTAAGCTCAAATGGGATTTAATTTTTGTTGTTGTTTTTGAGACAGTCTTGCACTGTCGCCCAGGCTGGAGTGCAATGGCGCGATCTCGGCTCACTGCAACCTCCGCCTCTTGGGTTCAAGCATTTCTCCCACCTCAGCCTCCCGAGTAGCTGGGATTACAAGCGTCCGCCATCATGCCCAGCTAATTTTTGTAGAGATGGGGTTTCACCATGTTGGCCAGGCTGGTCTTGAATTCCTGACCTCAGGTGATCCACCCGCCTCGGCCTCCTAAAGTGCTGGGATTACAGGCATGAGCCACTGTGCCTGGCCAGGATTTTATTTTTTGAAAGCTAGGCTCAGTAGATTTTATTTAAATAAATGTTGTATGTTTATTTTAATATTGTCAGCATGAAAATGTATCAACAGTGCTGAATATTAATGCTACTAAAATTGTAAACCAAAGTAGTGTTAATAAAAGTATACTCTAAATGAAATTTTTTATTTTTATAGTTTTTTTTTTTTTTTTTTTTTAGAGACAGTCTCTGTTGCTCAGGCTGGTCTCAAATTCCTGGGTTCAAGTAATTTTTCTACCTGGGCCTCCCAAAGTGCTGGGATTACAGGTGTGAGCCACCACGCCCGGCCTTCTAAATTCCATTTATACCAGGCTTTAAGAAACCACTTTTCCCCAAGCAAATGATCAGGTTTAAATATAGTTTTATATATAATAATGTGTTTTATTTCTCAAAACTGAAAGGATGACAGGTACCCCTCTGAGACCTCTGCTTTGGTTTTGTGTGTTTGTTCATTTTGTTGGGTTTTTTTTCTCTCTTTTTTTTTTTTTTTTGGCTGCACGAATAAAGACTCGATCCTGGGTCCAACTTGAGATAAGTGCATATTGATTTTATTTTTAACTGACATGAGGCCATTTCTGTCCACGCTCCTGATGGTTAGTAAAACATGAATGAGCCTGTTAAAGCAACATGCAGGAGATGGAGAAGTTCGGCCACATGCCCATTGCTTTCCTGTGAGTGGCAGGAGAGTCTTCTGTCACAGGAACCAGAACGTGTCCAGAGCCAGGAAATCTCACCGTGCCTGTGAGATCAGACCACAATCCACAAAGTGCTGCTTTTTCTCTCAAAGTCAAGTTCTCAGGCTGAGCAGTAAATTTGGAGACAGTACCCCTCACCCAGCTCCACATCTGTGTGTCTGCGTGCACATGTGTGTGTAAAATATGGTGTATATGTTCTCATTCACGAAATTCGAAATGTTGAGAGAGATGAAAATAAGTGTGAAAATAGTGCCGTGATACATTTTTCTTGCCGCACCCCCAACTGGACTGTCTACACGGGCCCTCTTTAGGAGACTACTGTTTTAAAGGGCAAATGACAAAATAAAAGTCCTTTTGGGTTTTTTTTTTTTTTATTCCACGCATATTTTGATAGGACAGGAAGCTTGAGGCCATGTGGATTTCGTAGTTTTATACAAGAGCAGTCTTATTTTTAGTAGAACACCAATGAACACAAAGATATAAAACCTTGTTCATGTACAATGTGTGGTTCCAAATGTTCTTATTGAAGACTTGAGACCTAGATTGGCATTAGGAATTTTTAACGTAATCATAACTTAAAATCAGTCACTCTGATGGCTGCCTTTGCCAGCACTTCTCCTGGAGCACGCTGACTTCTGTTGCTTTCTTCCCTTCTCTGTGCCTGGGTTCAGCCTGCTGCCACGGATACAGAGTCTCGTTTTGCCTGCACACAGGCCCTCAGAAATCAGCTGGGCCGTTAGAGCCTGGCGCTTTCTGGATTGATTTTCCCCCAGCTTGAATGTGGTTGAACGTGAATGTCTTGTCCGAGCCTTCGTCAGCCGAGGCATTCATAATACGTAGGGATTTTTTTGGCGTCTTTAAAGAAGCGGTGTTCAGCCCTGGCTGTACGTTAGACTCACCTGGGGAGACTCGGGCAATATAACGACCAGGCCCAACCCCCAGAGATTTCTATTATGTTTGGTCTAGGTGGGATCAATGATTCTTAAAGAAAGAACGAACGAACGAACGAATGTTGCTCTGGTCCAGGTGATGCTAATTTGCAGTCAGGATTGGAAGTCACAGTTTTAAAGCATGGTCTTCCCAGTATTTGCTGAGGGCCTCTGAAACAGTGGCCCTGGGTTCTCCTTCCTGTCAAGGGACTGCATGTGTGTCCTGGGGCAAGTGGTGATAAGCTTTGATTCCTAAGCCCTGATTTCTCCTTTTTTCCCCCATTAGAAGGATGAGGTTATAAATACAGCTCCCTTCCTAAACATTAGGATCTCTCTTTTAGAGCAGTCAGCCTTTGAACATATACCAAGAACTGGGAAAGAATTCCAGTAATTCACAAAAAGGTTTCAAATGCTAAAAATGTTTCAAATGCTGCTTGGCAGTGATGTCATTTTCCTTCTCTTTCCAGTGAGTGTTGCAGAGAGCTGCTGGACACAGTGGATAACTATGCCGTCCTCCAGCTGGATATAGTGTGGTGTTACTTCCGCCTGGAACAACTGGAATGCCTTGATGATGCAGAAAAAAAATTAAACTTGGCCCAGAAATGCTTTAAAAATTGTTATGGAGAAAATCATCAGAGACTGGTCCACATAAAAGTATGTTCCTGGAATTCATTTTATGTCTTGTTGAGTCCATTTCTAGCATTTGTGTTTATTCCTGTTAAAGTATTTGAACTACTGCCAGAAGGTGATTTCATTTTGATAGTAGTATATGCAGTATACTCTTGTGAACCTATATATTTATAAAGTGTTCCATGTTTTACAAATCTGGCTGTCTCTTTTAGTGTGTGAGCATTTAGCCCAAAGGAACACAGTTTGCTAGTCATAGAACCCCACCAGTGATCACCCTGACCAGGAGAGAGCTGCTGACTTCTTTATATGGGTAGAGTCTAATTTGCAAGATGTAAATGCAGAAAATAGACATTTCAGCAGTAACAGTTCGAGTGAATGAGTCCCAGCTCAAGAGCTCTGGCTCGAGTAAGGATTGTTCTGATTTCCGCAAGTCATCACAATCCTGCTGATGTAGATTCTCTTATACCTGGTTTGGATTTCTGCATACTTCTCTGCTGACCAGGAGGGCCACTGTGCTGCATGTCTGGAGTGCTGCATGTCTGGAGGAACGTCGTCGTACCACAGGGGATGGGGAAGAAGGGGCTTCACTTTTGCCATCAGTCATAGTGAAGCCATGGACGTTTTAATACTACCATGTTGCCCCTCTGGAGACCAAGGGAATTACAGATATGAGTATTATACACCTGTAATTAGAAATAAGGCAACTTTGTCCTTTTTTTCTTCAATAATTTTAGGGAAATTGTGGGAAAGAGAAAGTACTGTTTCTAAGACTCTACTTACTTCAAGGTATCCGAAACTATCACAGTGGAAATGATGTAGAGGCTTGTGAGTATCTTAACAAGGTAAGAAAAGTAAAATTGTAACCATTTTCACCTCCTTTTAAAAAACACTCGCGGAAGTTAAGGATTTTAACTTAATAGTTTGTGACTTGTGAGAAACATGCCTGCGCTTTCTCCGTGCACAGGAGATGTTGAACCAGAAACATATTTGTATTTGTTAGAGTACAGCCAGATGCTGTAACAAGGAGACTTCAAAAAGACAGTGACTTTAATTGGATAGAAGTTTATGGCTCACTCATCTTGCAGTCTGGAGGTGAGCGGGGCCAAAGCAGTGAGCAGCCCGCCAGCCTCAGCGAGGCGTCCCAGGTTGCTCCTGTCAGTGCCTCTTTCAGCCAGCAGAGGGGGCAAGAGAGCGTCCAGAGCAGGCCACTTGAGCGATGGCCCCGCAGCTGCACCCAGCGCTGTGGCTGCATGCCATTGACCTCGACTTCACCACCTGGCTACACCCAGCTGCATGGGAGGGTGAGAAATGCCACGTGTACAGCTCAGATTCAGGGGCTTTTGTTGCAAAAAAGAAAAGTGGATACCAGTCACTTCCACAACAGCCAGCCTCTTTCCTAGTGTGCTGAGGCTGTGTAATGTGAGTAGAGATGGTGTTGGTCTCTTTCCATTTGTACTTGTTAATAACAGGCCTAGTTTAGAGATTTTATCCAAAATCTGATGCCCTTTAATTCACATTGGGCACAATCTAATTTCTTTTAGGCTTTAACTTTGTATTAAGCTTTAAGTATTGCCATGGTTACATGATTCTTACATTTCTCCCTGTCTCTAGGCACGTCAGCTCTTGAAAGAGCTATATATCGATCCATCAAAAGTGGACAATTTGTTGCAGTTGGGATTTACTGCCCAGGAAGCCCGGCTTGGCCTGAGGGCGTGTGATGGGAACGTGGATCATGCGGCCACTCATATTACCAACCGCAGAGAGGTACCCACTTTCACAATGCCCTAGCTCTCTTGGGTATGAAAGAACAAAAAAAGATAGTCTCACAGGAGGTGAGGTTAATAACAAGGAACTTTTCATTACTCCAGATTGGGAAGGAAGGAGAAACTTTTTTTTTTTGAGATAGAGTCTCACTTTGTTGTGCAGGCTGGAGTGCAGTGGCGCGATCTTGGCTCACTGCAATCTCCCCCTCCCGGGTTCAAGCAATTCTCGTGCCTCAGCCTCCTGAGTAGCTGGGATTACAGGTGCCCGCTACCACACCCAGCTAATTTTTGTATTTTTAGTAGAGACGGGTTTCACCATGTTGGCCAGGCTGGTCTCAAACTCCTGACCTCAAGTGATGAGCTCACCTCAGTTTCCCAAAGTCCTGGGATTATAGGCGTCAGCCACTGTGCCCGGCTGAAACTTGTCTTTTTCAATTGGATCATTTTTCACATGCTGCAGTTTCCTTAGTTTTGTTTCCTGCTGTGGTGGCAAACAGTCCCCTTTCTCTCTTTAACTCTCTGGAAGTCATTTTAAAAACAGAAAATTGTTTTTTCATGAGGTCTTTATTAAAGTTGGGGATTGCATCCTTGCCTAGAAACATAAGTCAAATTATAGAAACAAGTTGTATTATATTATGAAAGCACAGGTTAAAAAACTATAATCATTTGAAACAATTAAGTACATTAAAGAAAACCTTAGGATTTTGGAGTTGGAGGGATCCTTATTCTATCAGTATGTCCTGCAGTAAAATAACTGAGGCCTAGAGGGAGATCATGGTGGAATATTAGCAGGAGAACCATTTTTCTTCTTTTGCCAAAACAAGAAGTTGGTACTAGATTATCTCACAGGCCCTTTCTAGCTGTAAACTCCAGCCACAGAAGTCTCTAGAATCCTCAAATGTATGTTACCTCGTTTCCCTTTTTGCTAAACACTAGGATAATCCCGAAGGATAAAAGCAGCCTCGGGGTATTAGGATGGGAGCAGGAAAGCCCCGTGGTTGTTTGCCCACATGATGCCAGAGAGGGAGTGGATTCGTGGGTTGATGCCATGGTGAGCAGTCCCAGGGCTGCTTGGGTTTCTCCTTTTACAACACCAACTGTGGTCGTTACCTCTCTCTCGCCTAGTCCAATCGTGGTCCTTTGGGTCTTGCTCTAGAAGTCAATGAGTAGGTAAAGGCAGAGACTTTGAAAAGCTGAGTTCTTTTTTGTTTTTTTTCCAAGACAGTGTCACTCTGTCACCCAGGCTGGAGTGCAGTGGCGTGATCACTGCAACCTCCGCCTCCCAGGTTCAAGTGATTCTTCTGCCTTAGCCTCCTGAGTAGTTGGGATTATAGGTTCCCACCACCATGCCCAGCTTTACTTTTTGTATTTTTAGTAGAGATGGGGTTTCACCATTTTGGCCAGGCTGGTCTCGAACTCCTGACCTCAAGTGATCTGCCTGCCTTGGCCTCCCAAAGTGCTGGGATTACAGGTGTGAGCCACTGCGATGGGCTGAAAAGTTGAGTTCTGTGTGTTTGAGTTTTACATGGTCTAATTAAGTACTAACAGAAAAACAAACATTGCTGATACTGATTTGTTGCTTTACTATTGCTCCACTACCAGTAAGATTTTATTAGCATCTGGAAAGCTAGTGTTTTAAAATGAGATCATTTGGAAAACAATTCTCATCAGTGTATGAGACTATAGTTCATAAAACATTGTCACACTCATGTCATTCACTTCTGCCTGTGACCACCCAAGAGGCCATAGGACAGATACTTCTCATCTTACACATGGGAAGAGCTGTAGCTCAGAGGCGGTCTTTTAAAGCATAGTGGAATCACATCACTTGTACATTTCTGAAGTTAAAAGCCCTTGGAGAAAATGCAAATAAAAAACAACAGTGTGTATAGTGCAGTTGATCGTGCTCCCTCTTCCACCCCAATGGGTGTTATTGGTTAGGATGCTTTTGGCTGAAAGCAACAACAACAACAAAAAACCAAAATTGCCTAAACATCAAAAAAAGGGATGTGACGGGATTTATTGGCCTGTTTACTTGTAAAAAGTCCAGAAGTAGGATGGGTCTCAGGGTTAGGTGATTCAGTGGCTTACTGATGTCACTGAGGACCTGAGGTCTGTCTCTCTACCCCACCCCCCACCCTGTGTCATCAGTGTCATCCAATCACACCAAGGGCCATAATCTCTGTCCCAGAATCCTCAGGGAAAATCCTGAGCTTCTTGTGATTGGGAAGCCTTGAACCTGTTGTCACTGAGGCTGGAGGAATGCCAAGACTGGCTCAGGCCTGTGGCAAGAGATAGAGGGTCGCCACCTTCGCCCGTTCAGGGGCCACCTGGGGAGCTGGAGCAGCCTCCCACACCTCAGGGAGGGGTAGAACGGGTTCTGGAGAGACAAAAACAATGTCCCACAGAAAGTGGGTTCCTATCGGAGCTTTAGATGAGCAAGAGAAAGCTGCTGCCCACGGAGTTCCAACATTCTAGGTGTGGGCATCTGACTAAACTGAATGTAAATTCTTTGTTTTTGTTTGGGACAGAGTCTTGCTCTGTTGTCCAGGCTGGAGTGCGGTGGCATGATCATGGCTCACTGCAACCTTGATCTCCTGGGCTCCAATGATCCTCCTGCCAAGAGCTCTTGGCTGATTTTTGTTTTTATTTTTTGTAGAAATGGGGTCTCACCATGTTGCCCAGGTCGGTCTCAAACTTCTGGGTTCAAGCAATCCTCCCACCTTGGCCTCCCAATGTGCTGGGATTACAGGTGTGAGCCACTGCACCCAGCCTTTAATACATAATTTTTTTTTTTTTTTTTTTTGAGACGGAGTCTCGCTCTGTCGCCCAGGCTGGAGTACAGTGGCCGGATCTCAGCTCACTGCAAGCTCCGCCTCCCGGGTTTATGCCATTCTCCTGCCTCAGCCTCCCGAGTAGCTGGGACTACAGGCGCCCGCCACCTCGCCCGGCTAGTTTTTTGTATTTTTTAGTAGAGACGGGGTTTCACCGTGTTAGCCAGGATGGTCTCGATCTCCTGACCTCGTGATCCGCCCATCTCGGCCTCCCAAAGTGCTGGGATTACAGGCTTGAGCCACCGCGCCCGGCCTAATACATAATTTTTAAAGTTTATATTTTTTGTGCAACATGGCCCTGAGTACAGACCAGTTTCTCATCTGGCAAAAAGCAACAGCTGTAGAAACAGAGATCACAGATCATGCTTCAGTATGGCCAGACTGTGAGAGGCAGCCTTCCTAAGAGGTCGTCCCAGCTGCTTGTGACCATACAATGCCTCTCTCTTGAAATCTGATTCTACTTAACTGTAGCCACTTCAGTGCAGTAGTGTCATTGACTGATCTACTTTATCTTTCTAACTCATCTTAGTATAAAGAGAAATATATCAGAAAATAATTTTCTCACGTGTGTTTACATGATTAAAAGGAAACAGACTAAGACATTTGTAATGAAAGGAAATGTTCTTCGAAGCTCCCAGTTGATGCGAGGTCTGTGTTAAGTAATGCCCAGGTCTGCTGGCTGGCAGCGTCCTTCTCTGTGCTTGGATGTTAGGCGTGCTTCTTAGCCTTTTGGAATATAAATGGAAGAAACTGTATTGAAAGCAGAGGATGGGACCAGTAAAGGCATTTTATGTGGAGTGTAAGTGTGGATAAAAGTGCAAATGTGAGTGGCATGAAAGGCTCCTGCTGGCGTGCGTGGTTGGGGTGGTGTGGCAGGATAAGGTCAGTTTGGAAGCGTTGTTGGGGCTAGGGAGTGGGAGCCCTGAGTAGCATAATAAGGAGCTGGTGCCTCAGTGTGGGGAGGTGGTCGGGAGCTGCTGTGGGCTTTTAGGTAGGTGACTGGAATGACGGAGCCCACTGCGCTGTGCAGCGGGGCTGGAGCTGGGGGAGACTGGCCGCTGAGAGGTAGAGCACGTAACGGGGGCATGAGACAGGCCTGGTGCAGCTGGATTCTCGGGGTGCAGAGAGGCACCCATGTGCACCAACTAGGGGAGGTTCTCCTGTGATAGAGACAGGCCATGAGTGTACAGGTATCTTCATCCCTGGAGATGTTTCCAGCAGCCACTCTGCTCTGCCTGCTCCTACCGTGGCGCTGTGGAGTCTGGTTCCACGATGATGGTGCTTTTGTTTTCCTAAGAGATGAGGCCACTTTCTTGCTGTGGGGAAAACGCAGGGAGGCGCCTGTTGCCTGGGCTGGGTGGCAGGCAGGAGCAGGTCTCTGGAAGGAGCGGAGTCTGTTTTCTCCCCCGTCCTCACTGCTGCTGATGGTGGAGCTGGTCTCCCTGGGAGAATGTGGCAGTCACTTAGCTTTGTTGAAAGCTTTCTGTCTCCTTGTTGGGAAAATAATGAGGTTGGATTAAATTCCTGGTTTTCAAACTTGCTTTGTTGTTGTTTTTAAGCAGCAAAATCCCCTTTTTAAGTGACATGTTTATGGGCATACTAGTTTACAAAATAAGTTGGGAACCCTCCTGATTGGCCCTGGGTGGGAGAGGTGAAGAGACTAGAACCCTCTGCAGCCGCCTTGTGCTCCTGCAGCAATAGCAGGCAACTCTGAGAAACAGGGTTGAGAACCAAGAGGTTAGATGACCTTTGTCCCTTGGGCATTCTGTGGGTTCTGAATGGAATGACAGGCCTCAGAAGGCCCTGGAGTCCTTGCTCCCCAAGCTGTGGTGGGTGGGTCATCAACCATGGCATTGCCCAGGAGCCCCCTGACTCCACATCACATTGGAACTTGAGTCCCTGGGCGATTCATCAAAGGCTGGAAGGCCTTCCCACCACATGCAGAAAGCTCTCTGCCCAGTTGCTAGAAGAGAATCCATGCACCTCACGCCTGCGACCTCTGCAGTGGGAGCGCGCTGGGCTGGGCGAGTGGCCCATCCTGATGCCAGATGGCAGGGCTCATGAGGCACCTCCTTCCTGCCCCACGGGCATCTCACTTCCACTGCCTGCCCTCAGAAGCAGCACTTCCACCACCCCTCTGCCTCTGTGGCACCTCTGCCATTTGGCTGGGTGAAAAGAGGTAGACAGAGGTCCTGCTGTGCTTTGGTTTGGTTTTTTGGCTTTGCCGGAAACCCCGAGAATCCTGCAGAGTGTAGACTGAGATGCTGTGAAATCTCAGTCCCTAACTTGGGATGGGACTTTGCTGTTTTCCTAAAGGAATTGGCCCAAATAAGGAAGGAGGAAAAAGAGAAGAAAAGACGCCGCCTCGAGAGCATCAGGTGTCTGAAAGGGATGGGCTACTCCACGCACGCAGCCCAGCAGGCGCTCCACGCAGCCAGCGGGAACCTGGACGAGGCCCTGAAGGTAGCCGCTCCCTCGGGGCCTCTGGCCTTGTCCTTGAGCAGTGGGTCCTGCCCAGAGCTCCCTCCATGGCTCTCGGGCGTCCTCCCAGGCTCACTCCTATGGGCTGCCCCGTCATCAGATCTGAAGGGCAGCTTTTTCCTGGGCTCCAGCCCCAACAGAGGCCATGTGAGGCCCCATGAGGCCCCATGCTCAGTGCCTGGCCCAGGCCTGGCTCCAGAACACGGTGCCTGTCCACACCAGCGGAGTCCACAGGCCAGGACTTGATGTAGGGTTTGTGTGTGCAGCAGAGTGTAGTGTAAACAGGCCATTTCCACAGCAGAAAAAGAGAATGGTAATTCAACTTGCAGTATAATTGTTTGGCATTAAAATTTTAACTGTAAGTATCTAGTTTTATTTATTTAGTCCATAGTACATGTTGGCAAAGGGGAAGCTTCTCAAAGAACTCCTCAGGAGTGACAGCAGGTTGGGATCCAGACAGTAGTGACTACCTGGGCCGCTTCTTTCCCTGTGTTGGAGAAGCAGATGGAATCCTCAGTAGGGCAGGTGCTGTGCTGCGTCTTGGCAGCTTGGTATGGAAGCGCCCTCTGCCCTCAGCCCCGCAGCTCAGTGAGAGACAAACTCAGAGTACGCGTGGTAGGGAGTCCCCAGGGGTGCACGGGAGGCAGGGGGCTGGCTGCGTGGAGGCAGCAGTCCAGGCAGATGCTGGGGCAGCATGGCAGGCAGGAGCTAGCTTAGGTTGTGTGCATGCTGGGGGCGGGGCTGGGGGCAAGATGGGGGTGGAGGCAGGTGGAGGGCAGGGCAGGTGTACTCGTTTGCCCTGCTGAGGCGAGTGTGGGTGCAGCAGGCACGGGGGGTGCACCCTGCCTTTGTCTCTTATCCCTGCCCTGTTCCCTGGAAGGCTCCACAAGTCAGTACTTCTGTTACGATGTATATGTATATTTAATGTATACGTTAAATTTTAAAATTGTATTTGAATATCTACTTTGATTTTTTTGTGTTGGAGAAATATTAAGAGGTGGGAAATTCTGAACATCCGAAGGGACGGATGGGTCTCAGAGTAGATTGGAATTATATGAGTAGCACATAAATACCTCCAGTCAACACAGAAGTATTGAGTGTTGGAAAGGAAAGTCTCCACAGAGTCTTTTAAGATTAAGTATTGTGTGACGAAGAAACCAAGGGTCAAAATAACTCTACTACCTGCCTGATATTTTAAGTCTAGAGGGCATGACACTTTCAAAGATCAATCAGGCAGCCCTGAGCTGCTTAAGAGACCTTTCTGTCTGTGGCTCTGACGAAACCTGTTTGCTTGGATGCGCTTCCGCCTGCTCTCGTCCCTTCCTGCTCTGTCAGAAGGGATCTTTCCCCTGACTAGTCTTGCTCCTCCTTCAAACCCCAACTGTCCCGGTCTCTGGCTGGAAGCCTTCTGGGCACATCAGCCTGGGCGGGAGCCCCTTTCCCTGCCTCATAGCAGCAGAGGACGGCTGGGTCTGCTGAGCACACGGCAGGGTGCGGTGCCTGTCTGAATGTGTGAAGAGCTTAGTGGTGGGTAAAGGGTGTTCCTGTGTGTTTTAGATTCTGCTCAGCAATCCTCAGATGTGGTGGTTAAATGATTCCAATCCTGAAACCGACAACCGTCAAGAAAGTCCTTCCCAGGAAAACATTGACCAAGTGAGTGACACGTCTTTGTGCCCTCAGCTTGGACAGCCTTGGGTGGGGCTGCTTGGGGTAACGCGGGTGAATCAGGCCGCAGGACTGGGGGAGTCCGTGCTGAAACCTTGGCTCCCAGGCTCCAGGTGTAACCTGCCACCTCAGAGGCCACCCACGCAGCAACAGAGGGCAGGGGAGGCCTCCTTGGAAAGCAGGAAATCTGGGGAAGTGTCAGGAAGTTCTCTTTAGGTTTGCCTCCTTTTCCTATGCACCGCTGTTTACATCAGTCCCATTTATCTGCCTGTGACCTAAAAGGATGTCACTGTGACCTGTGAAACCCATCCAGCTTTGTGTGCCAAGTGACAACTCTGTCCACATTTGTCCCCCCACACGCATTAGCATGCCTGTATGCTGTGGCCACTGACCTCACCGTGCTCGTGGTGAGACTGGCGTGGCGCCTTGCTCTCAGCCCGAGGTCACTGCCTGTCCCGAGATGGCTGCTTACTGATGCACCCGACTCGAGTCTTCCAAGCCCCCCTTCCAGGTTGCTCCACGCTCCCGTTGCACAGAAGCATGACTTGTGCCGAAAGGGCCATGGTGCGCATGCCGGGAGCTCTTAAATATGAGAGCCGGCTGTCTGCTCGTTGTGGGTGATGGGGGTGGCTGAGGCTGTGACCCTGCCCTCTCCCCTAGTTGGTGTACATGGGTTTTGATGCACTTGTGGCCGAAGCTGCGCTGAGAGTGTTCAGAGGCAACGTCCAGCTGGCTGCCCAGACCCTTGCTCACAACGGAGGAAGCCTGCCTCCCGACCTGCCGCTGTCGCCGGAAGACTCTTTGTCCCCGCCAGCCACATCCCCTTCTGACTCTGCAGGTAGGTCTGAGGTCTCTGAGGGCCACGTTGACAGCAAAGTGTCTTCAGAAGCCAACAGATGGGGCTGGTGCCCTAGGCCATGGCAGACATGGAGACTGAGAGGGGTGTCCCCTGATGTCGCTGGGCTGGCCGCCTGGACAGTGTGGCCAGCAGGAGGCACAGTCTGAGGTTGACTGTGGTTGTGCAGTGTCCCCAGGACAATCCTCACATAATTCACTTACTCCCGCGGTATTTTATTGTAGGAACTTCTAGTGCCTCAACAGACGAAGACATGGAGACAGAGGCCGTCAATGAGATACTGGAAGACATTCCGGAGCATGAGGAAGACTATCTTGACTCAACTCTGGAAGACGAAGAAATGATTATTGCAGAGTACCTATCCTATGTAGAAAATATGAAGTCAGCAACAAAGAAAAACTAAATAATGAACAGAAATAGTGCTAATTTTCTGCTTATAAATGCTATCATTATGAAAAGGCGAATGCAGCTCTTTCTGTTCTTACTTTTTATCTGAATTGCAAGTTCCTCTTTGGGTGTAGGAGGGGGCGGGCAGGGGACAAGGCCAGGAGGGGTCCCAGGGCCTTCATGCGTGGTCTCGGGGAAGAAGCTTCCTCTGGCCTGGTGTAGGTCGTTCCATCTGCCTCCCGGGTCTGCATCCCTAACCCCTTCCCTAGCTTGGTGTTCTACCCTGAAATGGGAAGGAACAGAGGTCCCGCAGAACAGGGATCCTGGGGAAGGTGTCCGGGGCAGGGTCCTGGGAAGGGCATCCCGACCACTTCCTCTCCAGCTGTGGCTCCATCTGCCCGGCTTGCCTGCCTCATGCACCCACTGCCCATGGCCTTCCTGCTTCCCACGCTGCCATCTCTGCCAGGGTGCCCCATGGGTTCCTGTGCCACCCTTCCCCCACCCCTCAAATCATCCTTTAAGTCTTCCTTCCAAGTGCTGTGGGGCATAGTGATGAGGCGCTGGCCTTGGGGGCCACACCAGGTCGCAGCAGACGCCTTCAGCCTGGGGCGCCAGTGTTTTATGCTCTTAGTTCAGTAAAACACGCCCCGGAAATTCAAGATTGAGTGTCAGACTTTATATATGTTCAGCATTCCTCATTACAGAAATCTTTTACTGAATGGGAAAGGTTTAAATGCTAACCAAAGCAATTTATTTTTAATTAATATTTGTAGACGCTGTGCTGTCATACTGAACTCACTGCTAGCTAAGAGATCTATCAGAGGCTTAGATATATTTTCTCCAGGTTTTTGTGGGGGTTTTTTGTTGTTCTATCCATGTGACAGAGGCTCTTTCTAAAAGTATGTAGTTCGCTGTGTGTCGGCTCCAGCAGTAACTGTCCTCACTGCGCCACGTACTCCTCTGTAGATGTGCACCCAGTGGGGGCTCCTTCCAGCCCCAGGACTGCAGCAGCAGCCAGATGCCAAGTGGATTGAGTTCCAGGTGCATCCAAGACTTTTCCTCCCTTCCAGAAGGCACTGACTGAAGACGGATGGGTCATGTGGGACTGGCTGAAATGCTCTAACCTTTTCATAAAGCGTGGGTGGTCCAGTTTGGACTGATGCGAAACTTCTTGTCATTCTTCTTAAATGGATGATACTGATGGAAATAAAAGGTGGAAAATATATTAAAAAATTGTCACCCAGACTTTACAGTAATTGACTCAGCTTCCCCAGCTGCAGGTGTGGAAAGCGTCTGGGTGACTAGTGCTTCATCGTGATTGCAAGATGTTTGTTTCCAGTGAGTTTTGTGAGGAGATGGAAGGATGACCTCAGAAGCAGCAGAGGGCACCTGCTGTGAAAGATGCCACATGCCAAGTGGGGCTGGGGTGGATCCTGGGCAGGGGACTGAAATGCACCTATCAGGGTTTGCCTCAGAAGTGCCTGGTGAGCTGAGGTGACGTGAAGTCTCAGCCTCATTTGACACAATGCCACACTTGGATTTGGGGCCTGAATTGAAGCTTTTTGCTAGCAAGTCGCTGTCCTGAGCTTGGTTCAGGCGTGTCTTCTAGCTTCCCAGCTGTTTTTAGCCATCATAGAAGCAGTGACACACCAGCAGGCCCCAAAACTCTTCCCCATCTTGTGAAGAGCGAGCTGCACGGGAAGCCAGTTGTGGGGGCAGTTCTGGGCATGTGCTATATCCAGGACGGGCTGCCCTGCAGGCATGGAGACTCGGGCCAGGCCTGCTGTACCTACAACTGACCCTGTGGAACTGGACAGGTGGTGGAGGAGGGGGCAGGAGGGTGCTGAGGCTGGAGAAGGAGAGACTGTTGCAGAGGAGGGGGCCTGGGAGGGTTCTCCTTGGGAAGTCAAAGGAAAAAGAACATTCTAGCTGTGGGACAGAGAACAGTCTAGATGTGGGACAAATGAGATAGTATTTGGGGCAGGACAGTCTGAGTGTGACATGTTCATGGCTGCCAGAAGGTGTGAGTTGTGAGGAGAAGAATGGCGGCGGATGGTATGATTGCTGATCACAGTGGGGAGGCTGGATGCCACTAGAGGAGCAGGAGTAGGCAGGGGCGTGTGGCAGGCAGGTGAGGGCAGCCCATGCCAGCATGATGGTGTGCACAACTGGTTAGGTGTCCTTGATGCTGATCACTGCCCTACCGTGTCCCTGTGTTCCTGCCCATATGTCCTATGGGTAGCTCCTGTCCTTCCTCTCTTAGCCAACTCAATCAATTTATCAAAAGCAGACACCTCGTTTCTTCGTTCATAGCAAGGCGACAGTGGTGTGGCTGGAAGGGGACTAGGCCTGGGTTCAGGAGATCAGAGTCCCTCACTCACCAACTCTCTCTGGCTCTCAGAAACCAGAGAGAGAATGGACATCTGGCTGTCTTTATGTCCTCAGCATCTCGCAAAGCTCTCTGTGCGGTGGAAGTAGAAATTACCCCAATGTGTGTTGCTATAAAAATGCTGAGTGAGTGCAGCGCCCGTGATTTGGGTCCGCACCCCATTTGGTTTCTCTGGATGGCTTGATGCGTGCTCCATTCTCTGATGTGGTTGGATAAGGTGGGGACTGGAGCTGACATATCAGTGAGGGGCTGCTCAGGCCAGAGTGCAGCATCACCAAGCAACAGTGTCTTCGGCAGGCAGGAGTCAGTGCCAGCGTCTGCATAGGCTCAGGGCCGGCCGGCGGCACTGCCCGCAGGCAGCACTCAAGGCGGTTCTCTGGCCTGCACCTCCGGAACCGTCCCTTCAGCACGATGGAAAGCTCCTCTCTGGTAGACACGCCCCTTGCGGCAGCCACAGGCCCCAGTGGTTCCGGGTCGCAGCAAGACCTGGCACAATACCTAACACAAGACCCCAGGTCTGTGTGTGCTTAAGTCTCACCCAGAGAACAGTGCGTGGTGCCGTTTCTGCGGCTTCTCCTGCACCGATCTGCTTGCCTCCCAACCAGCCCTTTTTCCTGGGGTGGGGGTCGGGGTCGCTTTGGTTCCCAGGGTTTGGAGGTTTGGCCTAGAGGAGTTACAGCGCCTGCGTCCCTTCCTTCCTACTGCCCACAGTGCAATCCCTACCTGTTCATCCGGGCGAGGGTGGACCCGTCCATCAGGCCTGGCAGGTGAGCCCTGGAGGCACTGGCCCTCTCTGATGAAGTATTTTCTGCATTAACACTACGAAGTGCACGCTGCTCTACCTGAAAGGGCTGCTCCACTTGAAGGGGCTGCTCCTGCAGCAGATGCTTCTCTCTGCAGCGAGATGATGAGCTCTTCACGGCAGACACTGTCACCTGCAGCTTCTCTCCTGGCACCTGGGCCAACCGGGGCACATGGATGCAGAAAGCGGCACCACCAAGGGGCTGAAGAGCGCCCCCTCCAGGTGCTGTGAAGGGTGCTGAGGGGCCTCCTGCAGGGCCTCTCGGCAGACTGAGCCCCACTGGCCCCTTGAGCCCCCGCGCACAGGGCTCCCCTTGGGTGCTCGGTGGCTCTGGCGTGTGTGTTGCACCTCCCAGCATCAGGCACTGCCCTGACTCCTGTGCACGAGCCCGGGGGTGGGGCTGCTGCCCGTCCCTTCCCCCTCCCCCCACTCCAGGCCCTGAAGGAACTTCCCAGATTCATGCCAGAAAATGATGAGAGCTCCCAAGCGGGGTCCCCGCTGTCACCTGCACAGGCTAAAGAGCCGCTCCCTTGCTCCCTGGCCTCTTCCAAGTCCACTCCCTGCACCAGTGACACTGGCGGCAGCCCCGCATCTCCACAAGTCACCCCCAAAGCTGCCCAGGCCGGTGTGAGAGGCAGAGGGCAGGAGGCCCGCCGCCCTGGGTTCCTGGAATCTCAAGATCCGAAAGGAAGCTAAGACTCAGTTTGCAAAACAAAAAGAGGACACAGGAGTACTTTGAACTTTCAGGCTGTGTATTTTAGTTCCCCTCAAGGCCCTCGAGACAGACAATTTGCCAAAATAACCAGATTCAGTGGCTTCTGTAAAGTCACTTCCTCTCAGCAGGAAAGGCCCTGTTTCCTGGGGCTGGGGGAGCTGGGGCAGTCCGCCTGCAGCCCCTGAGGTGGGAGGGTCCCTGAGACTAGGCCTTTCGCCAGGTCAGGGATGGGGGAGGGAGGGCAGGAGTCACCCTAAAAGGGAAAAGAGGGCGGTCCCGAGGGCTAGCACTCCCGCTCCCAGCGCCTCCTGGCCACCAAAGAAAAACCAGACGCCTGCGCCGGGCTCTCCTCCGGCCCGGGCTTCCTCGCTCCTCCCCGGCCATCGGGCGCCACAGCCGCGGGGAGCAGGGCAGGGCGCTCTGGGAGCCGATGGGCGTCTGGGCTGGCGTCGGCAGGGCCCCCGCGGGGTCAGGCCGGCTGCAGGGGCGTGGCGGCGCAGCCCACCTTGTTGCTGAAGAGGCGTGAGAGGCTGCGCGTGGGCGGAGGGGGCCGCGGGGCACCTCGGAGCCCGCGCACGTCCCAGAGGCGCAGGGCGCCGTCGTGCGAGGCGGTGTAGAGCACCTGGCCGTGCACCTGCGGGCGCAGGGGCGGGTGTCACTGGCGAGGCGGTAGGCGGGGGGACGCGGCCGCCGGCGTGGATGGATCTGGGCAGGGCACCTTCCCTCCCACGGGCAGCGGCCCTGAGCAAGGCGGAGGGACCTACCTGGATGCAGTTGATGATGAATGTGTGGCCCCGGAACACCCTCCGCAGCTCTCCAGACTGCGCGTCGAAGGCCCGGGCGCAAGCGTCCCCGCTGCCCGTGAACACTGCGGACACACAGGGCGCGCTGGGCCTCCCTCCTTCCCTCCCTCCCTGCCCGGCCCCCCGCAGGCAGGGATGGAGCAGCGAGAGCATGACCTAGGGCGGCGAGAGCGTGACCTGGGGCATCTCCGGGACTCCGCCCCACGGGGGTATCCTGAGGCTCATATGGGAAGTGGACAGCGCCCCTCCAGAGAAACAGGGATCCCCACAGTTACTGGGCTCCACCCTGCAGATGCCTGCGCGCCAGCTGGCCCTGCCCCTGCTGAACACCGCCCGGGCCCAGTCCCCACTCCGCGGTTTGGTGAAGTTGGTTCCCGTGCCTGGTTGGGAGGACCCTGCCTGGGGATAACCGTAAGGTCCTCAAGTCGCCTCCCCCCACCTTCCGCTGCTGCGTCGCAGCCTTATCCTCCCATCCTCATTAATGGATCGGCCCCCAAATCAAAGCCCAGTCCTCTGGGATTCATGATCACGCACCCCCAGGACCCCTAGCGGGGGCAAGCCTCCGCCCTCAGTCTGTCTCCTCCCCCAGGTGGCTGTCTCTCCCTGGGGTTTTTTCCTAAGAACTTAGTCCAATCGTTTTCCAACAGCAGCCTGCATCTGTCACTTGGAGGCTTAGCCACAGAGCATGGGGCCGCATCCCAGAATCTGTTTTAGCAGACGGGGCCTGAGAATCTGCATTTCTAGCCAGTTTTAAGTGGCAAGCTGCTGCTAGTCAGGAAGCCACACTGAGGATGTGGACTAGAAGAATTCACTTGGCCTAGGCTGGGCTCTCTGAAGCCGACCCTGTTGCTAGGACTTGAGGCAGGCAGTACACCTGGCAGGCGTCCCAGGAAACGCTCACAGGGAAATGGGAGGTGGAGAGGGAGGGAGGAAGTCCTGGTCTGTCAATGAGCAGGTAACTACAGTGGGCAGCTAGGGCGCAAGCCTGCCTGGGACCTTGGGGAGAAGGGGCAGGACTACCTGGGGGTAAGGGTGCTGGTCTACCTATCTGAGGGTGCTCTGTGGGTACTTGTTCCCAGCCTTCTTTTTTTTTTTTTTTTTTGAGACAGGCGACAGGATCTCACTCTGTTGCCCAGGCTGGAGTGTAGTGGTGCGATCATAGCTCACTGTTAACCTTGAACTCCTGGGCTCAAATGATCCTCCCGCTTCAGCCTCCTGAGCAGCTGGGACCACAGACATGCACCACTACACCCAGCTAATTAAAAAAAAAAAATGGGGCCGGGCGCGGTGGCTCACGCCTGTAATCCCAGCACTTTGGGAGGCCGAGGCGGGCGGATCACAAGGTCAGGAGATCGAGACGACGGTGAAACCCCGTCTCTACTAAAAATACAAAAAATTAGCCGGGCGCGGTTGTGGGCGCCTGTAATCCCAGCTACTCGGGAGGCTGAGGCCGGAGAATGGCGTGAACCCGGGAGGCGGAGCTTGCAGTGAGCCGAGATCGCGCCACTGCACTCCAGCCTGGGCAACAGAGCGAGACTCTGTCTCAAAAAAAAAAAAAAAAAAAAAAAATGGGGGGCTGGGCGCAGTGGCTCACACCTGTAATCTCAGCACTTTGGGAGGCTGAAGCTGGCGGAGCAGATCACAAGATCAGGTTTGAGACCAGCCTGGCCAACACAGTGAAACCCCATCTCTACTAAAAATACAAAAATTAGCTGGGTGTGGTTGGCACACACCTGTAGTCCCAGTTACTCGGGAGGCTGAGGCAGGAGAATCGCTTGAACCTGGGAAGTAGAGGTTGCAGTGAGCGTAGACTGCACCACTGCACTCCAGCCTGGGCAACAGAGCAAGACTTGGTCTCAAAAAAAAAAAAAAAAAAAAGTTTATAGAGACAGCGTCTTGCTATGTTGCTCAGGCTGGTCTCGAACTACTGAGTTCAAGCGATCCTCCCACTCTGGCTTCCCAAAGTGCTGGGATTACAAGCATGAGCCACGGTGCCCAGCCTGTTCCAGCCTTTCTTTAAAAAACTATAGAGTGAATGGCCCCAGAGGAGAAGTTTCATCTCTGGGTCTCTTTCTAGCCCCTTTCTGCCTTTCCCCCACAAACTCAGAGACAAATGGACATGGCCTGGAAAACCCAGTGTGGCTGCTGAGCTCCCCGTGGGTGGGAAGAGGATCAAAAACAAAGTCTGGTCATCCCATAGCCTTGCTGGCCAAGACCAAGAACCGAGATGGGCAACAGTGGGCTGCAGGCTCCGCTTTCCCTGCAGGCTCCATGCCCCAGCTGCACGGGGAGGTGTTCTAGGCGGCCACCCGCCAGAGCTTTTGAAAGTAGAACCTTCGAAAGTAGAACCTTCCTCGTGTTCAATTAGAGGACCCAGACTTGGGAGTAGAGCTGTAACCACACTTCCAAGCTTGGACACAGGAACAAACGAAAAATAATTTTTCCGTGTCAGACACCTGAATCCTGAGGGCATGTCAGGATCTATTTTCAGATATCTGCATTCTATCTTCCTCCAACACCTTTGCTGTGAGGTCAACTTGAATATTCCACTGTGACTCTTCCCCCACCCCGTCTCCTCCCTCCCAGTGGCAGAGCCAAATGGCCCGGGTGTGTGACAATTTGAGACCTGTAGGACAGACAGCTCATTGCCTGTTCAACAAGCCATTTTGCCCTTCTTTCTTTCCAAAATAACCCTGATTCCATCTTGGCATCAAATTCCTCAAATAAAAGACTTTATGATTCACTATCTCTTGCAGACAGAACGGTGACAGAGAGGTATGTGGAAGCCCTTGGATGAAGCTTCCAGGAAAGATCTTAAAGGGACCAACTCAGCTAGAAGACACATCCTTTCGCCCTTCCATCCTCTCTCCCTTCCTGCCTAAAACATGACACGATGGCAGACACTGTAGCAGCTATCTTGAATCATGAGGCTTCTTTAAAGACAGAAGGTCTGTGCTAAGGATGACGAAGCAGAGTGACAGAAGAAAGTTGGGTGCCTGATTACTTTGTGGAGCCACTCATTCCAGCCTAGACCATCAGCCTCTGAAATTCTTCTACCTGAGAGAAAATAAACCACTACCTCATTGGAACCATAGCTACCTAGATTTTCTCTTCCCTGCATACAAATCCTAAGGCCAAGTGAGGCCAAACCCATGTGGTCCTCCAGGTGGCTGGATTAAGGGGTAGCCACTGTCTCACTTGGAAAATTAAGATGTACCTTTTGGGACGTGCTTTTGACCCGAGACCCTCCCAGCAGTCCAGTCTCCCAGGCTGTCCTGGAGAAAGGTGGGGAGGAACCACCAAACCCTTATTTGGACCTTCTCTGCAAACCAGCTGCAGGCATGGCTGTGTGGAGAAGGACGGGGCACCGCCATTGGACATTGATGATTGGCAACCAAGGCTCAATGAGGGAAAATCGCATAGGAAGTAAAGAAGCAGGGAGGAGGAGCCAGGCTGGGGTGGCGCGGGTCGTGCCGGGCCAAGTCACTTACAGGTGCCCGCGTGGTACTTGAGGGCGCTCACGTTGCGTCTGTGGGCCGTGAACGTGCGCACACACTCCCCGGTGTCTGCCAGCCAGCACTTGACGGTCCTGTCCGCGCTGCCAGAGTACACGAGTCGGTTCACCAGCTGCGAGGAGGAGCAGGGAGGGTTGGCAGCTGGGGCAACTGCTGAAGCACCCCAGATTTCTCCCTCTATAAGGGGGGGAAGGGGTGTGTGCAGGTCTCAATGGTGAAACCGTGGGTGAGCCTGGAATGGCCCCGCCACAGGCCCCACCAGACTGCCCGCTTCAGCACCCAAAAGCAGGCGGCTCCTCCTGCCCCATGGGACAGCCAGTGCTCCGACAGGCCTGGCCGCTCAGCCCCACACTGCCCTGAGCCAGTCCCTGGCTCTCTGCCCCTCAGCTGCTTCCCCTGAGGATTAGGATGTGGCCAGCCCCTTCCTCCAGGGGGTGTGTGGGGTACAGGCACTTAACTGCTTGCTCTTGCTGGCTGAGGAAAGGGCTTCCAGAGAAGGGCTTTCACATGCTTCAGACGGACAGACAGGACAGAGAAAGCCCTGAGCGAGGGTGTGAGGGAAACTGCTGCCAGGACTGGAGCTGACAGCTGGGGGCTGTCACGGGGTCACTGCTCCCCCTACTCATGGGGCTCACAGTGAGAAGAGGACCCAGGAGATAAGGGAAGAGGCCCTTGCCAAGATGGACAGGAGTAGCAGCCCCAGGGAAGTGTAGAAACTATTAAAATAATTCTGTAAATTTCCCTAGACTAAACACCACCCAGCCAAGAGCATTCCCAGCCAGCACCTGGTCAGCAGAGTCACAGACGAGAAGGCAAGGGCGGAGAGGCAGGCTCCACAGCTGCAGTGACCTGGCGCGATGGCACAGGAGACAGGCGCACGCTTCATGCCCCAGAGAGGCCACCTGCCACCACTGCTGGGGCCCAGGAACCAGGAGTCAGAAGCAGGTCAGGCACGCAGTGCGCTTCCCTTGTGGTCAGCAGGCAGTGGGCCCACTGGCAGGCAGGCAGTCCACGCTGGCCACTAGCATCCCGAACATGTCCCTCCTAACTTTCCCCTCACAACCACGCTCTGGGTCACTTTCCGCTGTCGGTTCCCCATATTATCTCCCTGTTCAAATCGCGGAGGAAAGGGCTTCCACAACCCAGGCCACAGCCCAGGTCAAAGGAGTTAACTGGCCTTGGGCCAATCACTGTGGCCAGAGAGAGCAGTGGAACCACAAGGAGCACAGCGTGGCCTCTGGGAGGCAGAGGCTGTGGGTGCTTCCTGTGGACAGTGGCCTGCCCTCTCTCAGGCCCTGCGCTGAAGCCCTGCTGGGGTTATGGTGGGCCCCAGCCCAGGCAGCCTCCCTAACTGGATGGTCCCCTCCCCAAGGACAGGGATGTGTGTGGCTGCCCACCTGCCCATGTCAGCTTTGGCAGGGTTCCAGAACATTCCTGCACTCAGACCTCAGCCGTCTGCACCACCCAGGAGCACAGTTCCTGCCAGTAACGTGGGCACCAGCAGGAAGGACAAATGGACCTTCTTGAGCCTGCCGGGCACACAGTCAGCCACTCACAGTCTTCGACAGCCCCTCCGCTTCCTGAGAAAGACCACCCCTCCCCGCCTGGTGCCCGGAGGCTCTGCAGGACCCGGCTTCCCTGCCCTCCCTTCTGGTTTCCACGCCACACACCTGTGTCCACACTGCTGCCCCAGGACACCTGGGCACGTGCCTTCCTCCCAGGGTTCCTACAAGTCCTCCTTGCCCAGAAAGCCCTTGTACCGTGATCCTCCCTTTTCCTTCACAGGCAAGTGGAAGCCCAGGACCCCTCTTCGCACCACCCCCGGCCCGCGCCGTGTCTGCATCCTGGAGGCCAGGCTGACCACCGCCAGAGCAGCATTTCCTGGCCATCTCCCCACCACATGGCCGGCTCCAGGGCCAGCCAGGCTCCCTGTCCTTGAGTCCCAGTCAGTCACAGAGCCTCTCGGACTCTAATGAGAGGAGTGGGCAAGGGTGGAACGTTTCAGACAGAGACCCCCAAGGACTGGAGAGCTTCGCAGCCCCACACCTCTGTGCTGCTCAGCCCCTGCACCAGGGAGGCTCGCTGGGTGTCCAGGGCGGGAGAGGACAAAGGGAAGCCCCTCCTGCTCTCTGGCAGCTGGCCCTCACCACACCGGGCCTGTGAGCACTGTGTTTAGCCCTCCCAGAAGCACCCTGCCGAGCACGAGCCAGAGCCACACAGGCCGAGGGGGCGCTCCCAGCCCCAGGGTCCTCAGCCTGTAGAGGCCTTGCTGTTCCCACTAGCTAGTTTCCTAACAGGACAGGGAGAGCGAGGTGGCCCAGGGAGGCCTGAGCCAAGGGGGAAGGCAGGATGATACTGAGGGCTCCTCGCAGCCACGGTGGCTCTGAGGAGTTTCCCGGAGATGAGATCCAACCAAGCAGAAGCAGGAGAGGGCACCGGCCTGGGGCTCCACTGCTGAGGACACAGATGCAGGCCTCCAGCTCCCCGGGTTCCAAGGGAGCCCAGCAGGCGTGGGAGGAGGCCGCACAGGGCCTGGCAGGCTCCAGAGCAGCAGATCCTCCGAGATCCTCCTCCCAGGCAAGAGTGTCGGGGGACGCGCCACCCGCCTGGTGACAGCCCTGCACATGCTGTGGTGCTCACAGGCATGGGGCTCACAGATGCAGTCTTGGGTTCAAATCCTACCTCCACCCCTCAGCGGCTATGAGACGTGGCCAAATTACTCGTCTTCTCTAAGCTTCCACTGTCTCATGTGCAACATGAGAAACAAGGACCTCCCGCTAAGAAGGAGGCCACAAGGGCTGATGCACTGCTATGCGCGCGCACACAGCCCAGGGTCTGAACATGGTAACCCCTGCCCATCCCTAAAATGCAGGTGCAGTCTCTGCCCGCCAGCTCCTTGGGGTTGGGTAAGACTCATGAACTGGCACCACAGGGCTTTTGCAGCCAGAGACTGCCCCACAACATCCTTGCTGTGGTCCCCACCGGGTCCCCACCGCCTCGGGCTCCCGGAAGGATCCGGGAGGTCTTTCTTTTCTCTGGCTGTATTTGAAATGCTTCCTTTCCTTAAAATCACAATGTTGCTATCTGATTTCAAAAGTGGGTGCATAGGTGTCTGTTTTAGTTACTTTTTATAATTTACATTTGAAATGTTTTATAACTAAAATGTTTAAAACATCCCTGTAAAACCATGAAGGGACAGGGCACAGGCTCTATCTCTCCTCCTTTACAAGGACCCCTGGTCAAGCCCAGAACCTGGGCGATCCCTCAAAGACCAGGGGCGAGGCCGCCCTGCAGCACAGGGGCCACCACAGACAGGGTGCCTCCTGGCTTTTTGACCTTGGGTTTGTCACTTAGAAGCAGGTCCTCACACCACCTCTAGCCCAACCATCTCCAAAGGAGGCCTGTGTGCTCCTGGCTTTGTCCCCACCTGCTTCTGGGACCCCTGAGGTCAGTGGGCTCAACCCTGCATGCAATCCTGTAAAAAGCAAGGGAGGCAGAGGCCCCTCTGGGCATGGTGGTTTCTTGGGACCTCACCTCTGCTCTTGGCCAACTTGGAGTGGGCCACAGGCTCCAGGGAAGCAGGGAGGATGCTTTGTGGCCACCTGGTCCCCAGGCTGACAGTAGGAGGCGGGGTATATAAAGCTACGGTCTGAGTGTCGGTACCCCCCAAATTCATGCTGGAACTTAACCCCCGCTGTGACAGCATTAGGAAGTAAAGTGAACTTAACCCCCGCTGTGATAGCATTAGGAAGTGAAGTGGTCAAGAGGGCCCGCCTCATAAATGGGATGAGTTCCCTTTTATAAAAGGGCTGGAGGGAGCTTGTCTGTCCCTTCATCCAAGATGAAGGATGTGGCAAGAGCAGCCGCCACCAGACATAGAATGTGCTGGCACCTTGACCTTGGATTTCCCAGCCTCTGAAACAGTGAGAAATACATTTCTATTACTTATAAATTACCCAGTCAAAGGTGTTCTGCACTTTTCGTTCGTTTGTTTTGTTTTGTTTTTGAGATGAGGTTTCTCCATATTGCCTAGGCTGGTCTTGGAACTCAGGTCTCAGGTGATCCACCCACCTCAGCCTCCCAAAGTGCTGGGATAACAGGCGTGAGCCACCGTGCCAGGCCCTCCAGTCCAAGGTATTTTGTTATAGGAGCTGCAATGGACTAAGACTCTGTGAAACTGCACAGTCTCCTCTTTTCCTCCCCAGCCTCTGGAAAGGCTATCCATGTGTTTATCTCTACAAACCAAAGAAGCCTGACCTGTGTGATGTGGGTGGTGCAGACACCACAGCTCGGTCAAATGCACCATCACCGGGCGGCTCACTCAGGTCCCAGCAGACGCCCCACACTTGGCCCACCAGGAAACCTCGGCCACTCTCTCCCTTGCCTCTTGACTTGCAAGCACACACGCTTCTTCAGCAAAACGATTTCAGAGGTGACACACTGGGGCTCGCAAAGCCACTGTGGGGGCCCAGGACTCTCAAGGGCACCTGGAAGGAATTTGCCCGCTCCTCCCTGCACGGGGCAGGGGGCACTCTCCAGGCCTGTACGCACAGGAGACGGATGCCTGGAGGTGAGCATGAGGCCTCTCTCATTTGGAGGTAGGGGAAGGAGGTAAGGTGTCATAGACCACAGGTCAGTGACCCCGACTGCACGCCGAGAGCAGAGAAAAGCAACAAGCAGGTCTGTGCTTCACTCTCAGATGGCAATGGTGCCACCTGCTTCACAGGGTTTCTGGGCTGTGGTGGAGGAGCCACACAGACCTGTGTGCAGGTGCCACGTTCCTGAGAGCAGTTTGTGGATGGGGGTGTCGGTGAGCCATGCTGGCTGAATGCATAATCTCCAGCCCAGCAGAGCACTGAGGCAGAGTGAGGGTCCCAGGCAGGCCACGGGGCAGGAGCCGCAAAAGGACTGAAATGCAAGAGCGTGTGGGGTGTAATGGCCAGCCCTGGTGCCACGAACCAAGGGACTGTCAGAGCTGGGGGGGACGGAGCACTCGCAGGGCCAGGCTGTGGAGCAGGGAAGGAGCTAGAGGGGAGGAGATGAAAAGTCCCCGGTTCGGCCCTCAACGACGGAGCTCTCCCAATGAAACAGACCAAAGCCGGAGCTCACTGCACACCCCCCACATCGGGACCCCATCTGGCCGCCCCAGGGGCAGCCATTGTATGTCCTCCCTTGGCAGATTGTGAAAAGGGAGCCCCCCCACCACAGTCAGGGGGCCTCGGGAAGTTGCACAGCGTCCTGAGGCTGCGGGCAGAAGGGATGGTACGGTGCCCACCTCCCGTCCCTTTCCCTCTACACGCACCTTAAGAGTCATTTCACTTTGGCAGTTCCTCAAAAAGCTGAGCAGAGAATTACCAAGTCATCTGCAGTCCTACTGGCAGGCACATGCCTGAGAACTGAAGGCAGGATGCACCAGATCCCGTCCACCCGTTCACAACAGGTGAAAGGTGAAAGCAACCCGTGTGTCTATCAGCAGGTGACGGATAAGCGAAACGTGGTGTCCACACACCAGGGAATATTTATCAGCCACGGAAAAAGGAGAGAATCCCACCATACGCCACAACACAGATGAACCCTGAAGATCTTACGCTCATGAAATAAGCCAGACAGGAAAGGACAGATCCTGCAAGACTCCACTCATGTGAGGACCCAGAATCATCAAATTCAGAGACACAAAGCAGAAGGGCAGGTGCCCGGGCAGTGGGGAGTCAGAGTCAGTGTTTGATGGGGAACAGAGTTCTGATTTGGGCTGATGGAAAAGTCTGGAAATCATGGTATGATGCTTGCACAACACCGTGAATGTGCTTCACGCCACTGAGTAAACACTGAAAATGGTTGAAAGGGAGGCCCCAGCTGATCCTGTGGGTCCCCCTCTTGTGCTTCCTGGACCTGAGAGGGCCAATCAGGCCCTTCTGGAAAGGCAGATCATGAGCCACACTTCCAGCCCGTCTGATGAAGGCTGTGGCGGTGATGGCCCTGTGTCAGAGAAGCCACAGAGGGCAGGAGGCAGAGCTGACGAAGCCACCCGTGGGGGCGGGCACCGGCGAGGGCTAGGGGACGCCAGACCCAGAAGTCCTGCTTCCCAGATGTGCTCAAGAGGCCGGCCTCCTGCCCTGGCTCCCTGCCCCTGAATCTGTGTTTAGGACAGTGTGAGAAATGTCTCATTGCCCCAATCAAACCTAGTTTGTAAGACAGCAGCCTTCTAACCCCTGCAAAACTCCAATGTTCTGAGTGGTGTCAGGTGAAAGAAATCACATACAAGGGAAGAGAAAGGCAAGATGGTCCCTTCTGTGGGCCGCATGGTCCCCCACATGCAGCTGGGTGAGCTGGGAGCCCAAGCGAGGCCAAGGGGCCGACTGGATTCTGTTTCTCTGAGCACCGGGTCTGGGGCCTGACAGTCCTTTTCAAGAGGCAGATCTGGAGGAGTGGGAAAAGGTGCCTTCCCCACCCTGTGATGGGGAGAAAGAGGGACTCTTAAACGTGGGCAGTTACAACACACTTGGATGCACCAAAATGTCACCCAACAGATTTCCCAAGGGTTAAGAAGGTGCTGAACAATTAGGGAGATGGTGGGAACAAACTGAAAGAAACCCTTGTCTACCTAGAATCTAGAACTCAAAGGACAGGGACGCCCCTCCTCCTCGGCCCCCTCCCATGCACCGTGAGGCTGACACCTTATCCCACCGTCCTGGGCAATGGGGGCCCTTCTTCTACCTCAGCCACCAAGCCTTCCCCAGTGAAGCGGGCTGTCACTGAATAGTTACCTTAGTGACCACCTGAGCAGTGACCAAACCACCAGACGTTTGGCTGCTTTCAGTGCCAGCTGCTCTTTTTGCAAAGGCGTGTGCTGCCTTCCTTCTGCCAGCCCCTTCGGATGCTCAGGGCAGGGCAAGGAGTGCCCAGCTGAGACGCAACAGCCGGGCTGGAGCCAGCCATGTGCTCCCCAAGAGTGGACGTCCTGGACCCCAGCTCTGACCGGGGGCCCCAGCCTATACTGCAGCCTGATGCTCCCCTGTACCCAGGCCTGGGCCATGTCCCCTCTCCTGCCTGCACGCCCCCATCCAGCCGGCCAGCAAGGCCCTCTCTCCATGTGCCCCCCACTCCCCAAGCCTCTCATACACCTTGACCCCCACCCAGCCGCCACTGACTCCTCATCAGGGAACAGGAACCCCCTCCCTGAAGGGGACTTACGCTGGAACTTAGGGTTTGTTTTACAGGGGTAAAGCCCCAGAGTCCTCGACCGTGAGAGCATCCCTGTGTGGAGAACATGTAACCCCTGAAGCCCCCACCCAGGGAGTGGCCTTGCCCATGCCTCCTGCAGCTTCTGACCCCTGTGGAGCGCCGCCCATTCACTCGCTCATCCCGCGGGCCTGGCTCCCAGGTGGGGAGGCCAAGTCTAACAGAGGAGGCAAACTCCACCCCTGCCACTACCAGAAGTTGAGACTCTGGGGCCTCCGGCCGCCCAGGGACCTCCCAGGCCTGTCACAGGCTGTGCACCCTGCACACCGTGGGGCTGCTACCCAGGCACCTGCTAGGTCCTTCCTTGCCTTCTTGCCTTCCTTCTGTCTGTCAGACCTAATGGTCCTAAGAGGCTCACCTCCACCTCCCAGAACCTCCCACCCCCAGTGCATTCCTAGGGGGTCTCAGCCCTCATGGCAGCCCTGCCCGTATCCATAGCTCCCCATTCCTCAGTCCTGGCTCCCTGCACCCCACCCTTCTGCTAGGGCTGAGCCCCACTAGCCACCTGGGCCAGGCTGTCCCTGGCTGTTCCCATGGGCACCTTCTGTCCCCACTCCTCTTCCCATTCAAATTGCTTTGTGGGGCTGCCTAAGTTTCAAAGGGAAAGAAAGCAAAGGCAGAGTCCACAGCCAGAGCCTCTGCCCCTCAGGGGCTCTCTCTTCACACCCATCGACATGTGTGCCTGCGTGGCATGTTCGTGGGCATGCATATACGTGTGTGGCTTGTGTCTGTGCAGTGTTCACACATGTGTGCATGTGTGCCTGTGGGGTGTGCGTTCACACGCATATCATGCGTGTGCATGTGGAGTGTGTGCGCCTATGCCTGTGTGTGCACACAGGTGTGTGGGGTGGGAGCTGGCCCCCCTGCACTCTCTCCTTTTGCCTTCCTGACTCTCTGCAGGACACCCTATGCTCCCACTCTCCGGGAAGAACAGCACAGAGACCGTACGGAATAGCCCGGGGAGCGAACCTGGGGGATCCCGTCACCCCTGGGGTAGGGGCAGCTGTCACCTGGGAGGACAGTGCTGCTTTTCTCCCTGGCCAGTCCAGCACCTGCCTCCACCTGGCCAGCGGCCTCTCTATGCCTGGGCTGGTTCCTCTCTTTCATTGGCGACATGAGGGCGAGTCACCAGCTCCATCTGGGACAGGCCTCCCAGCGAACTCCTGGCCCCTTCCCCTCCCGACCCCCTGCCCCAGCAAGCTCAGAGCACAGACATGAGCCAGGTGGGGAGGTCTCAGCCTCACTCCACACTGCCCGCCACGGAACTGCCTGCCAGGAAAGAGGCCTCAGATGCCCCCAGCTCTTTACGAGTCTCGGCCACTAGTGCCGACTCTCACGGGGATGCTGGGAGACTAGGAGAGCTGTTATCCCCACCATCATCTGACAAGTAAGGACACGGAGGGAGGCTGGGGAGCGTGAAGAGTGGAGTATGCTCCCCAAGACACGCCCCTTCAGCATAAGGATGATGTCGAGTTAAATGAACGTGAAAAACAGATGCGAGCAGCGCACCCTGACCTCTTCCTTCCTGAAAACAGGAGATCAAGAAACAGAAACATTCTTATCACCAGAGGTGGGGCCAAGGCCAAGGGAAACCTGTGCAGACAGACCCTGTGAGCTGGGCCTGTACCGCTGTGCCCCTTCCCCACAACGAGCTGCCCTCCCAAGCCCCTCATCTCGCAGCATTTGCTGATTTCCTTCTCTTTGTCCACCCGTCCCAACGTCCTCAGGTGGGAGCTGAGTTAGAGACGTGGGGTTTACGTGCCCCACCCAGCATCTCAGGGACCTGGGTGACCCTCCCTCCACGTGAAAGTGAGCCCTTCCCTGCTCCCCTGGTCTTAGAGCCCCGGGGCTGCCCTTACCCCCAGAACCCCAAATGGGGTCCCTGGCCTGGCTCTCCTGTGGGGTTGAGCACAGCAACGCCTGCTCAGGGCTGCCCCAACTCCAGCCCTGTCGCCCGGAGTCTGTCCCTCACATCTTCTGCGGCTTCACTGAGCACCAGGTGCTGGCAGCAATGCACCCCAACCACTTGCCTCAGGGGTCGGGCCCGCCCTGGAGCAGGGCAGAGGCTGGCCAAGACTGAGCCGGGAACATCTAGACCCCAGCGTGGGGGATCACACCCAACAGGTCCTCCGGCCAGGCACACCTTTAGGTCCTTCACAACAACAGCAGCAAGGATGGCTGCAGTCACGGCGGCTAAGGGCTGCCTGGCAGCACTGTCCATGCGTCTTCCATTGATTCACCAAATCCCCACAAGCCCACGGATGGGGCAACTTCACACCATAATCCCTTATCCAAAACCTTGGGACCACGCGTTTCGGGATTTTTTGGCTTACAGACACACTCCTGCATCTGCAGTAAAGGTGTGAGGACCCTCAGGCACTGGGATGACGGAAGCGCACACAGTCACATGTCTCTTCAGGCCAGACTCTGCCACCAAGAGTTTTCGTGTCAAGCTTAAGAAAAAATTTTTTGTTTTTTGGAACTTTTTGGAATTTTTTGGATTTAGGAATTAAGAAGGGGTGTAATCCTCCTTGTACATGTGAGGAAACTGAGGCCCACAGAGGCTGGGTGGCTTGTCCAGGGGAGGCAACAGAGACGGGGCAGCAACCCCACATCCCACAAGGCCACACCATTACAGCACTGTGTGTTTCCTCTATCCTGGTTGTCGGCTTACAGCATGACAGGCCACGTCCCAGTCCCCAGGCCAGGAGGACGGAGCCCAGGAGGCTGCCGGTGTTCAGCCTGACAGCACAAAGACAAACCAGGACAACAGTCAACACCTGCTCCAGGAGCCCTGCAGGCAGGATGTGCCCCAGCCCCGGCCCAGCATGCAGATCCAGAAGCTGAGTGTTACAGGCTACGTCGTGCCCACCCCAGATTCACATGTTGCAGCCCTACCTGGCCCCTGTACCTATGAATGTGGCCTTGTGGAAAGAGGGTCTTTAAAGAGGCAGTTGAGTTAAAATGAGTTCATACGGGGCCCTAATCCAGTATGACTGGTGTCCTTCTAAGAAGATATTAGGACACACACACACACACACACACACACACACACACACACACACACGAGGACAGGGAGAAAGCAGCGCTTACAGGTTAAGGAGAGGCCTCACCAGAAACCAATCCTGCGGACCCTGTATCTTGGACTCCCAGCCCCAGGACCGCGAGGCCTCTGTGGTGCTTGCCAGGCCCCCATCTGCAGCGCTTTGTTATGCAGCCGAATCACGGACACCTAGGGCAGGGCAGCAGTGCAGGGGGTGACCTGGGCTCCCCTGGCAGCTGGGTGGGGACCAGGACAGTCTCACCTCCAGACAGATGACGGAGCCCTGGTGCTCCCGGAACACCCGCAGCTGCTCTCCACTCAGGATGTCCCAGGCACGGATGGTGGCGTCGGTGCTACCCGTGAAGGCCGTGTGGCCGGGCGTGTCCAGCACCAGGCACAGCACTGCGCCCGTGTGGCCCCGCAGTGTCTGGTGGCAGCAGCCGCTGGCCACCTGCCACACCTTGGCTGTGCCGTCCGTGCTGCCGGTCACCAGGAGCCCCCCGGCCACGGCCTCCTCCACACAGGGAGCACTGGGGAGGTCCCACGGGGCAGAGTAGGCTAGAGGCAGCACGCAGTTTCGGTGGCCCCGGAGCTCCCGGGACATCTGCCCCTTGTCCACGCTCCAGACCCGAGCTGTCCGGTCATAGGAGCTGCTGAAGAGCTGGTTGTTGGCAACCAGGATCCTGGGGGCAAGAGGGAAGGGGTCAGGGATCAGAAGGCACAGGTTCCAGAATCCACACAGCCTCCCAACGGGCCATGCTCAGCACTGCAGCTAAAATAACCTCTCCCTGTGTCTGCCCAGCTTGCCACACTCACCTTCCAAAGTCCAGCTCAAATTGCCCCCACCTCCAGGAAGCCACCCTGATTCCCCTCATGCCTACCCTTCCTTGCCTGCCCCTAGGCAGGTACCTGTAGCAGGGACCAAGCTTATATACTCTGCTGGGATCCCTCCAACATCCCCACAGCAGCTCTCCAGGAGCAGCGGGAAGGGGGTAGGGGTAGGGGGTAGGGGGAGGAGGTAGGGGAGCACAGCCCTCCCAGCTTGCCCAGAGTTGAAAAGCTTCTGGGGATGCAGGGTTTTCAGCCGAAGACTGAGAAAGTCCAGGGCAGAGTGGGACATGCTGGTCACCCTGGGAACAGGGCCGGCTCAAGGGGCTGGGCTGGGGCACTTCAGATGAGGGCCCTGCGAGGCTGGAGAGCACTGGGAACTCCCATAGTGCACCCAGGGGTGCTTGTGGGAGGCACAGCCAGGAATCACGCCACAGCCAGTGGGGGCCTCTGCTGCCAGCTCTCATGGCAATCCCCATGCAGACTGAGGTCACAGCCTCAACAGGGTTCCAGCCACAGGGCTGGGAACTGGGGGTTGGGTAGCCAAGAGAGTCCGTCTGTGATACCCTAACTTGTATTAACCTAATTGACTCTCTCTTAGACGAGAAAGCTGGACAGATGGACTCCATTTGGCTCCTTCATTTGCAAGACATTAAGGGTTCCTTACCCACCCTTCCTCATTGTGCAAGCTGACTCCCAGCACATCAAAGAATGCAATTAACTGATAATTGCTGTGCAATTAACTGATGTTGTGGCAAGCTACATCCGCAGTTCCCAGGAATTCGCCAGATCGATAGTACCGAAAGCCCCCCGCGTTTGTGTCCGGTTGATAGCGCCCAAAGCCCAACCTTGTGATGGATTTAAAGCCCCTGCACCTGGAATTGTTTGCTTTCCTGTAACCATTTGTCTTTTTAACTTTTTCCCTGTTTTACTTCTGGAAGATTGCTACAGCTAGACTCCCCCGCTCCCCTTTCTAAACCAAAGTATAAAAGAAAATCTAGCCCCTTCTTCCGGGACGAGAGAATTTTGAGCACTAGCCGTCTCACGGTCGCCGGCTAATAAAGGACTCCTGAATTCGTCTCAAAGTGTGGCGTTTCTCTCTAACTCGCTCGGTTACAACACGTCCATGCAGTGCAACTGACCAACCATGGGAGACCAAGGCCCCCACACAGTATTCACCACTCTTATTTTCATTTTGATGAAAACCAAGAGCTCCCCAGAAAAACACACATTTGCAGTAGCTGCACATTCAGTGCAGAGCTTTGCACAGAACCTCAGGGGGTCTGCACACACACCCTTGGTAAGAAGCCCTGCACCCCAGAAGAGGAGACCGCCAAGGGATGCGGCCGTGGCTGCGCTGGAGCAAGGTGCATCCCTGCCAGGGTGGGACCCTCCTGAATCAGGACCTCAGCCAGACCTGCTGCTCCTCCCGCCCCCCCGAGAAGGGCTTGCCGGCCAGCCTGGTGTGGACAGGAGACCCACTCAGGGGACAAGCCTGCTGCCTCCCGCCTCCGCAGGGTCCCAACAACATTCCTCACTTCCCACAAGCAGCTCAACAACACAGGCTGCACTCAAATGCCAACTACCCCTTTCCAGCTGGCTTCTTCCCTAAGACCCAGATAGGATGATTTTCACGAAATGTTTTTTTTGTTTTGTTTTGTTTTTGAGATGCAGTCTCACTCTGTTGCCAAGGCTGGAGCACGGTGACGCGACCTCGGCTCACCGCAACCTCCACCTCCCAGGTTCAAGTGATTCTCCTGCTTCAGCCTCCCGAGTAGCTGGAACTACATGTATTTTTAAAGGAAATGATGCCTTGATGCTGCTGAGGCAAAGTGCGGGAGGAAGAGGGTGTAGTGGGAGGAAGGGCACAGCGGGAGGCCTTGGGACATGGAGAGGGTGGCTGAGTCCTGCCTGGTGTGAGAAGGCAGGGACACCAGGCCACTGAGCCATCGGTGACCCCGAAGCTCACAGGCCTGACCTGGCTCTGAAAACACGGGAGGAAGTGAGTTCCTCAGGGATCTCACTGATTTATGAGGACAGTTACTTAATCATGCAAATATCTACACAGAGCTGTGGGTTTGGAGCCGTGACTGATCCAAAATAGTGTGTGTATTTGTATGTGTTGTGAGCACATGTGTACATGCGTGCATGTGTATATGTATGTGTGTGCGTGTGTGTACACGTGCATGTGTGCTGTGTGTGATGTGTGCCTGTATGTACTTTGTGTGTATATGTGTATGTTTTGTTGCTTGTGTAAGTTGTGTGTCTATGTGTGTGCATGTGTGTGTTGTGTGTGCATATGTGTAAGTTGTATGGGTGTATATGTATGTTGTGTGCATGTTGTATACGTGTGTAATTTGTGTATGAGTGTATATGTATGTTGTGTATGTGTACACGTATGTGTAAGTTGTGTGTATGTTGCATATGTATATTGTGTGTGTGTGCACGTAAGTTGTGTGTATGGTGTATATGTATGTTGTGTATGCATGTGTATGTAAGTTGTGTGTACGGTGTATATGTATGTTGTGTATGCATGTGTATGTGTGTAAGTTGTGTGTATGGTATATATGTATGTTGTATGCATGTTGTATGTGTATGTAATTTGTGTGAGTGTATATGTATGTTGTGTATGTGTGCACGTGTGTATGTGTAAGTTGTGTGTATGTTGTATATGTATGTTGTGTGTGTGCACGTAAGTTGTGTGTATGGTGTATATATATGTTGTGTATGCATGTGTATGTGTGTCAGTTGTGTGTATGGTGTATATGTATGTTGTGTATGCATGTGTATGTAAGTTGTGTGTATGATGTATATGTATGTTGTGTGTGCATGTGTGTGTCAGTTGTGTGTGCACATGCAAGAGTAAACCTGGCCGAGCATGATTTCTACCTTAAATGGTCCAGTTTTGCTTTTGAGAAGCATCTGACAGTTGTGGGTTTGGCAGCTGAGGGCCCACTGGTCACTGCTGGCAGGCCTTCTCCCTGCTGAGCCCATCGTAGCCTCTGCCTGACTCATAGGAGGGTGCTCCCCAGCCCCATTCTCCTCTTCCTTGGCAAACTTCTTTCTCAGGGAAGTCAGAGTGCTGGGAAGAGGCCAGTGGAGCTGTGAGCCCTGAGTTATCTGGCCCCTTCTTTACCACCTTGTGGGCTGCCTGGGCAGGTCTCAGGGCCTCACCTGCTTCAGCTGAGGAAGGCTGGGGCCAGTCGGGCACCCTAACTGATGTCTGCATACCTCCCATTCACTCTAAGAAGTCCCCACATCCCTTCAGCCTCCTCCTCAGGGTGTCACCCAGCTCCCTGCCCGCCAACTATGGATTATCGGTTCTGGCTACAGCCATCTGGGACTCCAGCGAGCTGGGCTGATGGCTCTCACTGCCTTTCCTGTCCCCCCTGTGCTGGTCCACTGAGTAAGGGTTCCCGTCAGAGCTCAACCAGCAGCATCCCTCTGGCAGGGTTCATCCTGTCTGGTCTGCGCCCCCAGCCCCACCTTCAGGACCCCCCCAGTGCCAGCCTGCACCACCCTGTCTTTACTTGGGTCAGCTTCCAGGCAGCGCCCCTCCTCCAGTGCAGCTTCCAGGCCCGAGGGGCACCAGGAGGTTTCCCTCAGGAGTCCGAGGCGACCACCACAGGTGACTCCAACAGTGTCCAACTGATCTGATCAGCAAAGGAATTTCCATTGCTCAGCTCAGACCCAAATTCACTGAGAAAGGAACAATTCCAACCTTCTTGAGAAGGAGGGGCTGGGATATTTTCCACAGCCACAAAGAAAGGAGAGGCTTAAAAATACCCTCAACTCCATCTTCAGAACAATCCCCCACGCTCCTCCTCCTGCAAACCTTTGTCCACCATCGGGTCTCAATTAAACCATTTCCTACGGAATCTGTCCCCATCCATACGAGCTGCAGGCTCTGGTGCCTTTCCCTGCACCCAGCGGGGAGCAGCTGTGCCCCCAAGGGGAAAGCATCAGGCTCAGTTCAGAGGATGGGCATTGCCTCCCTGCCCCACATGCAGCCGTGGGCACTGAGCTTGCTACCTGTCCTGGGTCCACGTCACTGGGTGCTACTGACCACCTCCCAGCTGTTCACGTTTTTACTTCCCCAGAGAGCTGAGGGCCCTCACGTGCAGGGGCCCATATCTCTGACCCCTCAGCCCCACTAGGGGCCCATGGTGAGACTCAGCTCAAGCCCCCAGCCAGGCTGACCTGTTCACAATGGATGTGTGTCCTCGGTACACCTGCAGACACTGCCCGGTGAGCACGTCCCACCTCCTGATGGTGCAGTCGGCGCTGCATGTGAAGGCAGCCTCATCCTCCAGCTGGCAGAAGGTCACATAGCTTTCGTGTCCTACAGATGAGGGACAGGAGAGATAGTGAGCATACTGGGGATGAGCATACTGGGGATGCCAGCTGCTGCTTTTCTTCTGGGAACAATGTTTGAAAAGGGAAGAAAGCAGGATGTAGAGAGTGTTTGAGACAAGCTGGAGTCAATTAGCATTTGTTTTGTTTTGTTTTGTTTTTTCGAGACAGAGTCTCACTCTGACACAAGGCTGGAGTACAGTGGTGCGATCTCAGCTCACTGCAACCTCTGCCTCCCGGGTTCAAGTGATCCTCCTGCCTCAGCCTCCTGAGTAGCTGGGATTACAGGCGCCCGCTGCTACACTGGGCTAATTATTTGTATTTTTAGTAGAGATGGGTTTTCGCCATGTTGACCAGGCTGGTCTCGAACTCCTGACCTCAAGTGATCCTCCTGCCTCGGCCTCCCAAAGTGCTGGGATTACAGGTGTGAGCCACCGTGCCCAGCCCTCAACTCATCCTTTTTAAAGAATGACTTCAGTCTGAGTGATTCTCAGGAAGCATGGGGTACCAGTGAGGCAGGATAGATAGTCAGGGAAGTAGCCATGTCCTCAGGATGCAGCAACCATGGCGACTGCGCCGTCAACACAGTAAGCCCCAGGATTCGCACGGCAGGCAGGCTCATTCAAGCAAAGCTGTCTCCAGTAGGGACTTTCCCCTGTAGAGAGCACGTGCACTTTGATTTTTACCTGTCCTCAGAGTGACTCTGCTCATTACAATAGTAAAAACACAGCCCTGCATGGAGATGTAAGATGCCAGTGAGACATGTGACGTATGAACAGGGATGCACAGCCACTGTGCATGTGCACACAGACCATGCTTCCCAGCAACCCCCTTCTCCACCTGCTCACGAATAATCAGGTAAGACTCCGAAAAAGGGATCCTTCTCCAGCCGGTCTCTGCTGTCTCATCCTCATGGGCAGCCCACCCTGACTCCCCTCTCGGGGCATCCTGTCTATTCTGCACCTAACTTTCAGGGTATTCTTCCTCCTGTGCAATACATTGCTCTATGCTGCATCTCCTTTGCTGTGTCTCTTGTTTCAATTCTTTTAAACTAAGAAGACAAGAACTGAGGTTTCACAGCAGCCATCAGCAGCAGGAGCAATCCATGGGTACTCGCCTGCACCTTAAACCCTGTTTCCTTGGCTTCCACTTTTGCCTTCCTCCCTCATCTCCTTCCCTCCTCATTCTTTATCATCTTCTTTTAGTCTTTTTCAAACCTTTCAGCTTCTGCATTCCACGTTTCCTCACCTGGGATGGGGACAGTGCCTGCCTCACGGGATGTAGCGCAGACTGAGGACAGAGGCAGCCGCAGAGGGAACGGCGCATGTTCACTATTTTTCTTACACTGGGGAGAGATACTGTGTTAGGCAGAATGACGGCCCCAAGACACCAGGTCCTAATCCCTGGAACCTGTCAATATGACCTTACTTGGAAAGGGGTCTTTGTGGATGTGACGAGGTTAAGGACCTTGACTGAGGAGATTTTCCTAGATTATCCAGGTGGGCGCTGAATACAACCACAGTGCCTGAGCACTGGGGACCAGGAAGAGGGTGACTCGGTGTCTGTAGGGAGAATAGCGGCTGGGAGAGCAGGCATGCAGGGCTGGCTCCATGGGGCGCCTCCAGGCCAGAGTCTGAGTGCTTAGCAGATGGCTGATGAGGCCAGAATGGAGGGCCAAGAGTGAAGGGCCGTGCCACGATGTCTGGGGTCCCAGCACCTGAGCTACCCCACTGGCTGGCTGGGACTCTATCTCATGGGTGCAGTTAGATAGCTTGACTATTGCCCTGGCTGCCAGATCAATGTTCATGCCTCAGGCATTGCTTAGCAGCCCTGGGGGCCCTCAGGGTCTCTGATGCTAGTAGGGCCTTCCCTGCAGGTAAAGATGGTGTGTACACAGTTGTCCCCCAATACCCATCAAGGATTAGTTCCAGGATCCCCTGCAGATACCAGACTCCACAACGCTCAGGTCCCTGTGGCGTGGCATTTGCCCATAACCTATGCAATCCTCCCGCATACTTTAATTCATCTCTAGGTTACTTATGACAGCCACTGTGATGCCTACACATCACTTCACTCGTGTGGATTCAACGTAGTACTCGGTGAGCAGCGAAGCCAAATTTTGCTTTTTGGAGGCTTGTGGAGTTTTTTTTTCTTCCTGGATGGTTTTCATCTGTGGTTGGATGAACCCACAGGTGCAGAACGTGTTGGACAGGAAGGCCCAACTGGATTTGAGGAACTCAGGGACCAGGAAGTCCAATCAAAAGACTTAGAACTAAGAGCCATTTTACAGATGAGACAACGGACGAATTCACACATCCACACATTTGGGGAAATGTACTGATTACACGAAGAATGTTGATAGAATTTTAAAATTTCATTTAGACAGCTGGTATTGGGTAGACAGGGATTTAAAATTCCTGGGTAGTTTCGAGCCAATTCACATCCACCCCTTCCCCCGACCCCCTGAGTTTAAGTTCAGTTACTCTTGGAAAAACGCAACGTCCTGAGTTCTAAGAAACATAATTTAACAAAAAAGTTTTCCCGTCTCCCTGGAGGGCATATACCAGGCTGCTAAGAAAACAATGCACGGATTAAGTCAACATTTGAAGAAACTGCAGATTCTGTTTCCTTTAAAATACATGTCGGCTTAAACATTGAGGGCAATGTGTTTGCCAAAACACAGGCTAGATTTTTGCCAACCCCAGAGGGTTTATAAAATATTTTAAGATTGTCAATAAACTTTCCCTGGGAACAGATCCGTCCCACCCTCCCTGCTGCCACCAGCAGGGCTCAGCAGAGAGATCCAGGCTGGAGACACCCAGGATAGAAAGGCGGTCAAGGTATGCTGTGGGCATTCAAGTGCCGGGCACCTGCCTAAGGATCCTGTGAGGCCGATGCCAAGCCCAGCTGCTCCTGCCCCATCTCAGTCACAGGAAGGTGAAGCAGAGTCGTATGTTAAGCCAAGAGAAGCACTTAAAAGCCAATGGCAGCTAGTGAACTGTGGCATCTATACCTGGTGGAACTAAAGCCTGAAGCCAGAGATGCTGAAGACCTGAAATGAGGGATCACTTTATGATGTGTGTAAGGATTACAGGATATATATGCAGATGACGGCAAATTGATAAGAATGTAAATACATACAAAGATTGAAGAAAACAGGCAATGATGAAGGTTAAAGAAACCCTCCATTTCTGAACCGGGCCAGGCTGCCCTGATGCCCTCTGCCCTCTGCCCTGTGGCAGAGCCTGGCACTGAGCCAGCAGAGGCCCACAGCGGTCAGGGTTCTGCTGTGGATAGGCTCTTCCCCTGGGTTTCCAAGCAGTCACCCACATCTGAACACACACCCGAGTGAGTCACGGGTCAGAGCCGGGCCGACAGAGCATGTCCCCAACCCCAATCCCCATGTTCCACAGAATACTAACCAGGCCTCCACTGACCCAGGCCTGCGGGATCACCCTAGCACGGAGGAGGCGGACCCAGGCCTGCCACCCCTGGAGCTGAGGCCCTCACCCCAACGAGGCACCCACCCCAACCCCGCGGACCCCAGGACAGAAGAGGGAAGGCACTGGGGAGGGCGGGTTCATCGTACCTCCAGGGGCTGCAGGGATTGTGCAGAATAAGCAAAAAAGCCAAACTAAAAATAAATATTTCTGAAGGGATGAAGAATGCAGATAAGATGCAGTTATTATGTTCAAAGAACATGCTGAGGCCGATAGTTTTCTGCCAAGGTAGCGCCTGCACACCCTGAGGACTCACTGGAAGTTGCAAGTCAAACTGCTCCCTCCCTCACCACCCCATGCAGGAAAAGCAGCTCAGAGCTTCGGACCTGGTGGCGGCAGGTCTCTGCTGGCGGTGGGCTGCAGCGGGCCTGTTGCCCCAGACTTGCATGGAAGCTGTGTCTCCCTTCCCTGTGTCCCAGCTTCAGACAACGGACTGGACAGCTGCCCTGGTGGCCACATGGGGCAGGGATGGCACTGCTGACCTGGCTTACTCCAGCCCTTGTAGCACAAGGGGTTATTTTCACTTGGGAAAGCCCCACTGAGCCTGCCGTCCAGGACTGAGCCTTCCTCTGCTCCCCAATCCCCCTCTTTTCCACCCTGCCCCCACCAACTACATGAATCCACAGTGGGCTCACTCTTATCTAAGACTCCCACTGGGTTAGATAAAAGGGAGCCCACTGTGGGTTCGGACAAGTGGGAGCTGCAGGTGGAGACTCTAGGTCAGGATACGTTCCCCTCCCCCAGCTCCGACCCTGCAGGGCTCCCTCAGACTGGCTGTGGCCATCCAACCTGGAAGGAAGCCCTCTCAGCTGTTTCTAGGATGCAGCGGCTGCATCCCCGACTCAGGCCCAGAAGAGGTGGCAGCCTTGCTGGTCCGAGCCACAGTCACTGTGGTTCTTCTATGCTCCACCTGCATTTTGCAGAGTGTCCCTTTATTAAACTCTCCTGTTAGAACCCAGTTTTGAGGGTGCCGGGACCCTGAGGCAGGTGACATCTGGGCCCAGAAGCACCGACAGTATGGCTGAAATGGACACTGAAGTGGCCACCAGAGACTTGTAGCAAATCTGTAAGGCCCCACTTTGAACCAAGACCTATGCAGCTTGGCTTTCTGGACTTCTCCGGTGGGAGTGGTCACTTGCCCCCAAGCCGTGTGAGGCTGCTGTAGCTCTTGTTACTGGTGTGCTCCAGGCCTCCTTCAGCCCAGTCTTCTCCGCCACTGCTCTCCTGCCAGGTTTCACAGGGAATCTCCTAAGCCACAGGCTCCCAGCAAATGGGAATGTGCGGTTGTACCCAGGAAATGAAACACAATCCCCGCCCCCTCATGTTAGAAGCCGAGGAAGCGAGTGGGACAGCCACAGTGGGCTGCCACCTTCAGGCTGAGTCCCCTACTCAACTGGAACAGGATGGGATAGGCACCACCATTTCGGAAAATGCCACTCATCTCACCAAACCAACAAAGCACCCCCAAGTAAGGAGATACCCAATGAATAAACCTGAAAAAGAGGGGGTCAGGGATAAGCACGTGGCAAGTAATTCTTCTCTTTGCAGAGTAACTGCAATGAAGCCTTTTTCACTGTGAGCCAGCCCCTGACTGCCCCTGCTGCCATGAACACAGCCAGAGGTCTCCAGAGGAAAGACCTCTAGAGAGGTCTTAGGAGTCGCCAGCCCCAGCCACTCTGCCCAAGAAATCCAGGACTGGCCAACCACAGGCTCCTGTGGGCCAGAGCTGTGCAAGGACCAGGAAGGAGCTGGAGTGGAAAGATCTAGATTTAGAGTGAGGACGCTTCTAGGGATGGGGCCACCACAGACCAACCGTGTGGTCCGGACACAACTTCCCCCGCAGTGGCATCTGGGGTAAGAGAAGCGCCATGCAGTCTTCAGAAGCCCTCTCTGCCACAGACCAGCTGCGGCACCCTGGATGAGTCCTGCAACCGCACCGCGCCTCCGGGGATGTTGGCGACAGCACCCACCCCATTGTCGGTGGTATCTAGAAAACAACGGGAATGCCGCGTGTGCGGCTAAGGAATCTGCACCTCCCACTCTCCTCTGCAAACTGGTGTCAATCCCACCCGCCTCAGTGTCGTGAGGATTATCATTACACAATAACAAAGCACAGAGATGTGTATTTATAAAATATGGGGCACTAAACAAATGTTAAGACGTTTTAATATTTCACTGATACAAAAAAAATCCTGCGGGAGAAAGGAACTGGCAAGACCTTGCTTTCCTCGGGGGTCCACACCAAAGGACTGTCACACACTCGCGATGACTCTTACAAGTTGAGTGTATCAGCAGAATCTCAGGATAAGAAAGATGACCTCTGTCCCCGTCCTTGAAAATTTCTGAAATGCCAACCCATATAATAGCAAAAATAATCCTAGCAAAATGGGCTGCAGTTCTTTCATTCCAGTTTCCTGCTTGAGTGGGGACAGCCCTGCCCTCAATTAGGGCAGAAGATCGGGCACCCTCCCTGGAAAGCGAGTGTAAGTACCTCAAGGGGACAAGCAGCCGTGAGGGTCACCAAAGTGGGTGTGAAGGAAGGAAGCGCAGGTGCCAGGCACAGAGCTGGGCAGGAGGGTAGGCCCTGGAGGCTTGGTGAGGCTCCAGAGCTGCCATGGGGGCAAAGCCAAGGACCCACCAGGCCACAGGCAGTCTGGCAAAGCCTGGAGCCCCACTGGGGAGAAAACCCACCTAATGAGCTGGGCTCCCACAATCCATCATCCCCAGCCCAGGGACTCCCGGGGCCAGCTGTGCATAAGAACCACCCAAAAGCTTGTTAGAAATGCCAATTCTAGGCTGGGCGCAGTGGCTCACACCTGTAATCTCAGCACTTTGGAACGCCAAGGCTGGTGGATCACCTGAGGTCAGGAGTTCAAGACCAGCCTGGCCAGCATGATGAAGCCCCAAGTCTAATAAAAATACAAAAAAATTAGCCAGGCATGGTGGCGAGCGCCTGTAATCCCAGCTACTCAGGAGGCTGAGGCAGGAGAAAGGCAGGAGAATCGCTTGAACCCAGGAGGTGGAGGTTGCAGGGTACCAAGATCATGCCACTGCACTCCAGCCTGGGCAACAAGAGTGAAACTCCATCTCAAACAACAACAACAAGAAACGCCAATTCTACAGCTCTGTTCACGGAGGACTGCATCACTGGATCCCAGGCCTGGGGATCTGCATCTCAGAAACACCACCCACCCCTCTACTCCCAATACAGTCTTATGTTTGGGAGCAATACCAACTGGACTTAACATTTCTAAAAGACCTCACATTTTCCGTTCCTGGTTGCATGCCTGTAAGTGTGTGTGGCTGTTTGGGGGCGATGTGGTTAGTTTGTGGCCACCTCTCCATTATCCACACCAACTCCCAAGTAACCGGTAATCCAAAAGTCATCCCTGTTGGGTTTGAAATATCTACCCTATTTCTTTTTTTTTTTTTTTTTGAGACAGAGTCTGGCTCTGTCACCCAGGCTGGAGTGCAATGGCACTATCTCAGCTCACTGCAACCTCTGCCTCCTGGGTTCAAATGATTCTCCTGCCTCCGTCTCTCCAGTAGCTGGAATACAGGCGCCCGCCACCACGCCCGGCTAATTTTTTGTATTTTTATTAGACACAGGGTTTCATTATGTTGGCCAGGCTGGTCTCAAACTCCTGACCTCCGGTGATCCACCCGCCTTTGCCTCCCAGAGTGCTGGGATTACAAGTGTGAGCCACCACACCTGGTCAACTGCTCTTATTTAAAACCATCAGTATCAGGATTAGCCAATATTGGGGCTAATATCCTAGCTAAGTTGGAAGGCCTGAGCGAGGCCCCAGAGAGTTCACTGATGATGATGATGGAAAAGCCGGCGGTGATAAAGAACTACCCACAACAGAAAGCCTCCCGGCTCATCCACTGCATGTGCTACCTGGGCGGTAGGAGGGTCAGAGCTGAAAGGGACCTCACAGTGCACGGGACAGGCCCAGGAGAAGGTGAACCCGAGGCACACTGACCTCCTGAATGAGTACAGGACACAAATAGAAATCAACAGGCATGCAGGCGGGGTTTACAGCAATGAGAGGGCTCAGACTGCCATCTACCCCTCACTGGCTGTGCGACCTGGGCAAATTCCTTAACTCCCAGCCTGCTTCCATGTCTGTATGTGGGGTAACATAGTGTGACGACGGCACACTTCTCCGCACCGCTGGCTCTTAACAAGCCCCTATTATTACTACGATAGTCGTCAACAGGAAATGCCAGAAGAGCACAATTGGCCACAGAGGCCACAAAACACCTAGAGACAAGGGAAGGTTTGCTTAGAAGGGGTATATGTTTAACTTTTTGTTTGTTAACATTGTTGTCAAGGGAGATTTCCTGACGCTGGTTGACAAATGATCTTCGCCTTTGTAGCGGACGCCCCCCGGCCGCACCCTGCTCTGCACCCGCACTCCACCCCCGGACCTCACCCTGCCCTGCCGAGAGCTCAATAGCCAGATGGTGGGCCCAGACAAACACTCTTCCGCGAGTGTGCGGGGATGAGCGGGGCTGGACTTCTAGAAAGGGATCTGCGGGCGCAGGAGCTGGGGTCCGCGGTCTGGGGCCGGTGAGCGACGGCGAAGAGGGCAGGGAGGGGGTGGGAGGGTCTACCTTGCAGGAGCGCGCAGCACTGGCCGTCGGCGGTGCTCCAGAGCCGGGCCGTGCCGTCCTCGCTGCCCGTCAGCAGGCGCTGCCCGTCGGGGCTCAGGCTCAGCCAGTTGATGCCCCCGCGGTGGTCCGCGCAGACCTTCAGGACCGACCCTCCGCCCCCCATCCCGCTGGCCCGGCGGGGGACAAGAAAGAGCTGCGCCCCGCTAGGAAGGGGCGCTCCGGAGTCCGCGCGGCGTCTCCGTACGGCAGCGGCCCGCGGCCATCGCGGGGAACTGGGACGCCGACTCCTGGGGAGGCATGCGATGAGGGTGAAGGACCCTAGCTCCTCGCTGCCTTCAGCCTCTGGGCCCGCCAACCCAGGGCGCTGCAGGGGTCGGCCCACTCCGGACCCCCGCCCTGGGTAGAGCAGTCCTGGGAGCGCGGGCAGAGAGCACCTCCTTCCCGGCACCGCTCGGAGGACCCACACCCCACCCGGCGAGCCAGGCAGCGGCGTCTCGGGTGCACAAGGAGCCCCCAGCCTCCTCTCGCGCCCACGGGGCGGGGGCGGGGAGAGGAACATGGGAAGCCGAACGCCCCGCGCCCTCCCCGGCCGAGCGCGGAACAATAAGGTCCAGCCTGGCTCCTCCTCAGAGACCACCCCTCACCCGATCCCCTCCCACTTCTCGGGCTGCGCCCCAGCCCCCATCCCGCGCGCCCGCAGCCTACCCACCCCCTCGCCCCCCGCCGTCACTGCGCGGATCCCGGGGACGGCTCCACGTGAGACCCTCCCAGCTGTCAGGGCTGCGCCTCTGGGCTCTGCCTCTGCCACCTCCGCCGCTGCCGCCTGGGTCCCCTGAGCCTAGGGCCGGGACGAGGGAGAAGGAGGCGGACAAAGGGTCCGGGTGGGGAGAACCGCGCGCCAGGAACTCATTTGGGGCGCAGCTCCACCGACCCCTCGGCTGCTCGCCTCCACCAGGCAAGCCAGGTCCTCCTATGCTCTGAGCCCTAAGGATCCTGCCCGAGGGACTCTCGGGGACTTGGGGACGGTCCCCCGATGGAGGGTGCGACAGGGAAAGCCCCGAGTCCGCCCTCCCTGGGAAATCACGTGCACACCCCGGATTCTACTTTGGTCCGGCCGGAGTGGGGATGGGGTGCGAGCCGCTGACGGGTCGGTGGAGCCGGGATGTCAAGTTCATCTTCCAGCCGCCGCGAGCTCCCTCGGCCTGGCGCACCTCGGATGGCCCCCAGGGTCGGCCTGAGCCCTCCTGGAGTTCCTGGCGGCTGGTTTCCATTAGGGCAGTTCCCGCGCCGACTTCGCTGGGGGCGGGGAAGGTGACCCCCCCACTCGGATCCCCCAGGTCCTAAAGGTAGCAGGATTTCCAGAACTCTCCAGGGCTCTCTCAAGAGCCTGGGGGAGCAAGGCAAGGAAGGGGCGTCTTTGGCGAGCCAGCCCGCAACGAGACGACCAGCCCTGCACGCTCTGCTCTATGCAGACTCCAAAAGGAAGCCCCGTCGTGGGGTCTCCCAGGGCCTTGGGTCTTTTATGCCCTGAGTGGCCTAACCAGAGAAATACGTTGTTTTCCCTCAAAACTTGTAAATCTGCTGGCGCCTCAGCTTAAGGAGCGTGGCCCTTCCTTAGCAGGTGACAGAGAGGGGGCCAGTGGAGAAGCGTTAGGGCGAGATTTGGGGTCATCCAGCCAAAGAGAGGGAGGCCGAAAGGAGAGACGTTCTCAGGAGGTGGAAGCTTCAGAATTTGGATGCCTGCGAGAGGGAGAGAACAGGGAGCCTCTCTTGTGCTGAGAGGCTGGGTAGACGGTTTTGTTCCCTACGGGCTGATCACGAGTTCCTCTTAGGAACCAGTGAACCTCAGGGGGCCATTGCACATCCAGGTGTGAACTGCGGTGTGGCCCCCAGGTGAGGACAGACAGGGTGTGGTGGGGTCTTGGGCAGGCCCTGCGCTGCAGCCCTTGGGGAAGGTGAGTGTGAGGACCACGGAGGCTGGGAGGGTTTATCTGGAGAAGTGCCAGAGGAAACCCAAACTTTCTTGGCAGAGGAGCCAAGGAGACCCAGGCATCCACTCTTTTGGAGACTAAGAGGGGAGGGGTTTGAAAGCAGTTTGGAAGCTAGGGACAGACGGTAGGTTGGGCGAGCTTGCCTGGTCGTGGGCCAGAGGAAAGAACCACTAGGAGAAAAGCTTAACTTTCAAGGGGGTCAGGCAGGATTCCTGAGCAAGGTGGCACCCATGAACTCTGGTTCCTCTCTTCGGCAACCAGCGCAAGCCGTCAGCCCCGTACTCAGCTCCCAGCAGGCAGCGGGTTCTGAAGCGCCAGCGCCATCAGCTTGGAAGCCTGCAATCCACACACGGCTGACCTTGCCTACTTCCTCTTTCCAAGTTGACAGATTTTTTTATTTTGGCCTCTCCACCTTCCCCACCCGTCCTTCTCTGGTTTGGCACAAAGTGGCCCCCTGGTGGGGATGAGCAGCCGTCTCTGGGGGTTGAGTCTGGACTGTAGAGCTGTAGGTGCAGACGTCCTCAGCCAGCCTGTCTTCCCTTTTCTCTTGCCGGTCGTAGATTCCAGACTCTTTTCTGGGAAATTGCCCCCAAATCTAACAAGAGTACAAGAAGCTGGGGAGACTGGAAAACAGCACCAAATTCCCCTGAAACTGAGGTCTCCCCTAATTCCCCTGAAACTGCGGTCTCCCCCACCCTCCACCTTGAGATAGTGAAGCTATAGAGACCCAGGAGTCAGGCTGGTCCCCAGCAGAACCTGGGCTCCCTTACCCTTTCACACCTTTAACTCTTCTGGAGCCTCCAAGAGGGCCTGAAGTCCAGTGGTGCCCAGGCCCTCTTGGACCTAATCAGTTTATAAATGGAAGGCACCATGGGAAGGGAAACTGGTAGGAGGAGATGGTTAAGCTTTAAGAAGCAAGAAAGGGGCAGTGGTTAACAGGTGAAGGGTTGTGGGGGTGCATTTTGTGCCAGGGAGTGCTTATTTCCGTGCCACAGGAACTGCCACAATTTACCCTGCTGGAAAGAGTGACCTTCTGGGGCCTCTCTGAGAAGCATGGAGAAAGCTGGATATTCTCAAGTTGTGTGTGGAGGGGGGGTGGAGGGTGACAGAGGGAGGCACCTTGAGGGGCGCCCACAGGGAACGTCATAGCCAGAGCTTTGTCAGAATTGCTTTTTCCCTTCTGGCACAACCTGCAGTGCTGGTGGTGAGGGTGCCTGTGGTCATCATCATCTTCATAGTTTGGGTACTTACTGTGTGTCAGGTACTGTGCTAAGTGCTAGTATTTTTCAACAGGACAGAAACCTTCCCAGTCCTGCAACCACCTGCAGACTCTCACAAGCACTGTGTTCCCGGGAGAAGACCTTGCTACCCCAGGCCCAGGGGAGTCGAGAGAAAACAAAGCCCTGAAGGTTTTTCACCCCAGGGGTGAGAGTGCGAGATCCAAGATATACTTGAGGGAAATTGTACAGATAGTCCCAACTTAGCATTGTTCAATTTTATGATGGTATGAAAGTGATGGCATTCAGTAGAAATTGTACTTCAAGTGCCAATACAATCACTGTTTTTCACTTTTGGTGAGTATTCAATAAATCACATGAGCTATTCAACACTTTACTATAAAATAGGCTTTGTGTAAGATGATTCTGCCCAAATGTAAGGGTAGTGCAAGTGCTCTGAGCACATTTAAGGGAAGGCTGGGCTAAGCAATGATGTTCCGCAAATTAGGCATATTAAATGCATTTTTGGCTTAGGATATTCTCAACTTGCAATGGGTTTATCAGAACATGACATCGTTAGTCACTCAAGGAGCATCTGTGCTACTAATGACACAGATGCTGGTTGGAGGAAGGCAGCCAGAGAAGGGCACAGTGTGGAAGAACTCAACTTTTTAAAGACAGAGGTCAGCTTTAGATATTGCTAAGAAAGAACTTAGAGAGAGAAGTTGATGATACTGGAGGCAGCAGGCAACAGATAGAGTGAGAGCCCCGAAGAACAAGAAGAGGAGGGAGTCTCCTCTTCTGGGAGCAGGAGTGTCAACTTAAATACTAGGGAGCCAAAGATGAACCTCGCAGAGAACCTGCAAAACCCAGTCTCAGAAATACTCGGCCACACCTAAAACCTCAGTCACTGAAAGTCTGAAGTCAAATGATTATGTGAAATCTTGGTAGTGGGTACATGTGGTTTCATTAGATTATTCTTTGTATCTATATTTGTACTATCTTATAAACACTATAAGTTTTAAAACTATACAAAAGGCTCTATAAAAAATAAATTGGACTTCATTAAAATTCAAAACGTGTGCATCAAAAGACACTATCAAGAGACTGAAAAGACAGCCCATAGGATGGGAGAAAATCATGTATCTGACAAAGGTCTACAATCCAGAACGTATAAAAAAAACTCCTACAATTCAACAATGAAAGACCACAACCCAGTTTTAAAATGGAAAAAAGACTTGACATTTCCCTGAAGATGTGCTCATGACCAATGAGCACATGAAGAGATGTTCACTGTTAGCCGGGCACGATGGCTTCACGCCTGCAATCCCAGCACTTTGGGAGGCGGGGGTGGGCAGATCACCTGAGGTCAGGAGTTTGAGACCAGCCTGGCCAACATGGTGAAATCCCATTTCTACTAAAAATAGAAAAAATTAGCCAGGCATGGTGGCGGGTGCCTGTAATCCCAGCTACTCAGGAGGCTGAGGCTGGAGAATCACTTGAACCCGGGAGGCAGAGGTTGCAGCCAGCTAAGATGGCGCCATTGCACTCCAGCCTGGGCGACGAGTGAAATTCCGTCTCAAAAAAAAGAAAAGAAAAGAAAAGATGCTCACTGTCATTAGTCATAAAGGAAATGCAAATCAAACATACAGTGAAATGCCACTTAACACCCACTAGGATGGGTAATCATAGGATGGGAAAAATAAAATAAGTGTGGGTGAGGATGTGGAAAAATCAACTCTCACACACTGCTGGTGAGAATGTAAGATGGTGCGGCTGCTATGTGACCGTCTGGCAGTCCCTCAAACGAGTAAACGTAGAGTTATAATGTGACCCAGCAATTCCATATATACCCAAGAGAAATGAGCATTATTCGTAATAGACAAGGGTAGAAACAGCCCCACGGTTCATCAGCCCATGAGTAGATTAACTGAATATGGTGTATGCATATAATGGAATACTGTTCAGCCATAACAAAGAATGAGCTGCTGATAAATGGTATGACGTGCAGGGACCTTGAAAACAGGTTAAGTAAAAGAAGCCAGTCACCAAAGACTGCATACTACCTGATTCCATTCATATGAGTGACCCAGAACAAGGGAGTCTACAGAGATAGTTGGTTAGTGGTTGCCTAGGACTTGGGGAAGAGGTCTGGGGAGTGGAGAAGTGATGGGTATAGTATACATGGTTCCCTTTTGGAGTGATGAAAATGTTCTAAAATGGACTGTGGTACTGGTTGCTTATTTTAATATATCTGTGAATATATTTTAAAAAACCGTTGAATTGTACACTTTACATGGATCAGTTTTTCAGTTTGTGAACTATATCTCTATAAAGCTGGGTTTTTTTTTTTTTTTTTTTTGAGGCGGAGTCTCGCTCTGTTGCCCCCAGGCTGGAGTGCAGTGGCGCGATCTCGGCTCACTGCAAGCTCCGCCTCCCGGGTTTATGCCATTCTCCTGCCTCAGCCTCCCGAGTAGCTGGGACTACAGGCGCCGCCACTACGCCCGGCTAATTTTTTGTATTTTTAGTAGAGACGGGGTTTCACTGTGTTAGCCAGGATGGTCTCGATCTCCTGACCTCGTGATCCGCCCGTCTCGGCCTCCCAAAGTGCTGGGATTACAGGCTTGAGCCACCGCGCCCGGCCTGTTTTTTTTTTTTTTCACTTTTGTTTTTTACTTGGATGGAGTCTCACTCTATCGTCCAGGCTGGAATGCAGTGGCGCAATCTCAGCTCTCTGCATTGAATCGAAACGATTCTCCTGCCTCAGCCTTCTGAGTAGCTGGGATTACAGGCATGCGCCACCATGGCCAGTTAATTTTTGTATTTTTAGTAGAGATGAGGTTTCACCATGTTGGTCAGGCTGGTCTCAAACTCCTGACCTCATGATCCGCCCATCTCGGCCTCCCAAAGTGCTGAGATTACAGGCGTGAGCCACCAGCCTCACCAAAGCTGTTTTTAAAAAACCATACATGGCCGGGCACGGTGGCTCAAGCCTGTAATCCCAGCACTTTGGGAGGCCGAGATGGGCGGATCACGAGGTCAGGAGATCGAGACCATCCTGGCTAACACGGTGAAACCCCGTCTCTACTAAGAAATACAAAAAATAGCCGGGCGAGGTGGCAGCGCCTGTAGTCCCAGCTACTCGGGAGGCTGAGGCCGGAGAATGGCGTGAACCCGGGAGGCGGAGCTTGCAGTGAGCTGAGATCCGGCCACTGCACTCCAGCCTGGGCGACAGCGCGAGACTCCGTCTCAAAAAAAAAAAAAAAAAACCATGCATACAGTGAGATATCACTTCATATCCACTAGTCTGGGCCATCACTTTTAAAATGGAAAATCACAAGTGCTGGTGAGGATGTGGAGAAATTGGAACACTCATGCAATGTTGGTGGGAACGTAAGATGGTATCGCCACTTTGGAAAAGAGTGTGGAGTTTCCTCAGTAAGGTTAAACACAGAATTACTATATGATCTAGTAATTCTACTCCTAGGTACATACCCCGGAGAACTGAAAACAGGTGTTCAAACAGAAATGTGGGCTTAATGTTCATAGCGGCTCTATCCACAATAGCCAAAAGGTGGGAAGAACCCAAGTGTCCATGAACAGATAAACAGATCAACAAAAAGTGCTGTGTTCATACAATGGAATAGTGTTCAGCTCCAAAGGAAGCACTGATGCACGCTACAATATGGTTGAGCCTAGAAAACATGCTAAGTGAAAGAAGCCAGACACCAAAGGACCAATGTATGACTCCATTGATGGGAGATCTCCAGAATGGACCAATCCCTACAGAGGGGAGCAGATCAGTGGCTGCCTGGAGCTTGGAGGAGGGGAATGGGGAGTGGCTGCTTCCTGGGTACCGGGTTTTGGTTTGGGATGATGAAATGTTCTATAACCAGACAGCGATGATGGTTACCTAACATTGTAAATATGCTTAATGCCACTGTTGCACAATTTAAAGTGGTTATGATGTTAAATTTTATGTGTGTTTTACCACATACACACATAAAACTTATTTTGTGCCATTAAAAAGAAAAAGCTCTATGAAGCACCTCTATTATTACTACTGTGATTAATGTTTGGAGAACAATTATCAGAGAATTAAAAATATTAATGTTTGTAGAATAACATGTGGCCATGTACCCTTAGAACCCAGTACGTATATGTGTCCAGACTGTCAGTGCTGCTGGAGTCCAGAGAAGTATGGGAGCAGCGCTAGATGTTCAGAGAGCCCTGGTGTCCCTGAGCCAGGCCATGCACTCAAGGGCTCAGATCTCCCCCACACCTCACACTCCCTCACATTCAGGACAGTGTTCTCTCCATCTGGCTCCAAAGGGTCAGTGTCTATTCCAGTCAGGTTCTGCATTTCAAAGGAGGCAGCGTTAAGAGACCAGATCGCCTTCTCCTGCTAGGAAGTCTTTGTCCTGGTCTCTGCTGGTCTCTGCTCTAGCCCTGGAGTCCAGAGTCAGGCCCAGCTGAGTGAGAGAGTTGCTGCTTGGAGCCTGGCCCTGGGCACGGAGGGAGGTCTGGAATTAGGATGTGCATAGGTTTCTGTGATCCCCCAGCACCTGGGACTGGAATGTCTGGGCCCTTCCTGGGTCTCTGACCAGGGCTATGTTATAAGGACAGGGCAGTTCTGGAGAAAGCAGGCCAGCTGATAAACATCCCATCCCCCTAAATTTTAGTTTATCCCCCATACAGCCTCCTCCTGGCAACTTCAGAGAAATGTCAGAGGCTAATGAGATAGAGGGAATGCAGTTTTGAAACAGCTTTCAAAATTCACTCACTTTGACTTCTGCTTCTGGCCAAGAGGGAGTAACAAGGACCCATTTACCCTCCTGCCTCGTCTCTGAAACAACCCAAAACAAACACAAAATATATGAAGCAATTGTTTTCAAGACACTGGACACCAGGCGGTGAAGGACAGTAATCCCCAAGAGACGGGAAAAAATGAGATGAGTCAACGACTGGCCTGGTTTACTGCCTTGAGAGAATGTCCAGACCACAGAGCAGGAACGGGGATTCCAGACAGAGCCCAGTGGACTTCCTGGGTTGAGGAAACAGCTGAGTGTCTCGGGAAAACTAAGGGACCGGAGTGAGCAGGACAGAGATCTAGAGAAGGGAGCGCCCTGGAGAGCTCCACAGGTTCCCTCTCCACATCAGCTGAGTGTCCGTCAGTGCGTGCATGGGAGGAAATGACTCCAAGTGAGATCGGGTCAGAGGCAACTCAGCATCTGCGCAGAGTGGAGAATAGTGCAGACAGAGGTGTGAAGACAGTTGCTGTGGATAAGAATACATGGGGCTGGGTGCGGTGGCTCATGCCTGTAATCCCAGCACTTTGGAAGGTCAAGGCAGGCGGATCATGAGGTCAGGAGTTCAAGACCAGCCTGGCCAACATGGTGAAACCCTGTCTCTACTAAAAATGCAAAAAATAGCTGGGTGTAGTGGCATGCACCTGTAATCCCAGCTACTCGGGAGGCTGAGGCAGGAGAATCACTTGAACCCGGGAGGCGGAGACTGCAGTGAGCTGAGATCGTGCCACTGCACTCCATCCTTGAACAGAGTGGGACTCCATCTCAAAAAAAAAAAAAAAAAAAAAAGAAAGAGAAAGAAAGAAAAAGAACATATGGACACAAACAGGGGAATAACAGACACTGGGGCCTACTTGAGGGTAGAGGGTGGGAGGAGGGAGAGGATCAGAAAAAAATAACTGTTGGGTACCTGGCTTAGTACTTGGGTGATGAAATAATCTGTACAACAAGTCCTCATGACACGAGTTTACCTATGTTAACAAACCTGCACATGTGCCCATGAACCCAAAATAAAAGTTGAAAACAATTTTTCAAAGGGACAGTTATTGGCCAGGCACAGTGGCTCACACCTGTAATCCCATCACTTTGGGAGGCCAGAGTTGGCAGATCATGAGGTCAGGAGTTCGAGACCAGCCTGGCCAATATGGTGAAACCCCGTCTCTCCTAATAATACAAAAATTAGCCAGGCGTGGTGGCGGGCGGCTGTAGTCCCAGCTACTCAGGAGTCTGAAGCAGGAGAATCGCTTGAACCTGGTGGGTGGAGGTTGCAATGAGCTAAGATCACACCACTGCACTCCAGCCTGGAGAGAGAGCCAGACTCCATCTCGAGAAAAAAAAAAAAAAAAAAAAAAAAAAACATGGCCAGGCGCGGTGGCTCACGTCTGTAATCCCAGCACTTTGGGAGGCTGAGGAGGGCAGATCACGAGGTCAGGAGATCGAGACCATCCTGGCTAACACAGTGAAACCCCGTCTCTACTAAAAATACAAAAAATTAGCCGGGCGTGGTGGCAGGTGCCTGTAGTCCCAGCTACTTGGGAGGCTGAGGCAGGAGAATGGCGTGAAACCAGGAGGCGGAGCTTTCAGTCAGCCGAGATTGCACCACTGCACTCCAGTCTGGGCGACAGAGCGAGACTCTGCTCAAAAAAAAAAAAAAAAAAAAGACAGTTATTCATTTATTGTACTGTATTCCATATGTTCAAAAAGTTATGTTGAAACATGGAAGATACCAAAAAATTCAAAATTGAACATCTAGAGATGAAAGCAGTATCTGGAATTAAACAACACTGGGTGGGATTAATAGCAGATTAAATGATACAGAAGAAAATATTAGTAAACTTAAAGACATAGCAGGAGAAACTATCCAAAATGAAAAACAGAAAGAAAAAGGAATTTAAAAATGAAAAAAAATCAATGATCTGTGGGACAGGTACCCTAAATATATGTAATTGGAGTCCTTGTAGAAGAGGAGAAAAAGAAGATAACAGAAAAAATATTTGATGAAATAATGACTGAAAAGTTTCCAAATTTGATGAATAAGTCCATAGATCCAAGAAACTCATTGTACCCCATCACAAAAACATAAAATGCACAAACTACCAAAGTTGCATCAAGAATAGTATGTAATCAAAATAGCTCTATATCTATTTTTATTTATTTTAAAAATAGAATATCTGGATAAAATGTTCCACAAAGAAAATTCAAGGTCTAGATGGCTTTACTGGGGAATTGCATCAAACATTTAAGGAAGAAATAATACCAATTCTCCACAAAATTTCCCAGAAAACTGAAGAGGTGGGACACTTCTCAGTTTATTCCATGAGGCTGGTATTACCCTGATACCAAAATCAGAGACATTGTTTGAAAAGAAAAGTACAGGCTGGACACTGTGGCTCATGCCTGTAATCCCACCACTTTGGGAGGCCAGGGCAGGAAGATCACTTGAGTTCAGGAATTTGAGACCAGCCTGAGCAACATAGCAAGACCTCAGCTGCACTAACATTTTAAACAATCAGCTGGGCATGGTGCCATGTTCCTGTAGTTTCAGCTGCTGGGGAGGCTGAGGTGGGAGGATCACTTGAGCCTGGGAGGTTAAGGCTGCAGTGAGCTGTGATCACACTACTTCATTCCAGCTTGGGTGACAGAGCAAAACCCTGTCTCAAAAAAATAAATAAAAATAAGAAAATTATACATCAATATTTATCATGAGTGTAGATGCAAAAATTCTTTTAAAAATTTTAGCAATTGAGTTCAAGAATGTATAAAAACCATAAAACATGATAACCGAGGTTTATCCCAGGAATTCAAGGTTGGTTTGACATCCAAAAATCAATCAATATATGGCATAAAGATAGACATATAGATTAATAGAATAGAATTGAGAGCCCAGACATGTATGGACCATTCAACAGGGGAAAGAGTAATCTTTACAAAAAATGGTCCTAGGACCACTGGATAGCCATATGCAGAATACATTTGGGCCTCTACTTCATACCATATAGAAAAATTAACTAAAAATGAATCAAAGACCTAAATGTAAGAGCTAAAGCTCTAATGCTTTTAGAATAAAACATAGGTGTAAGTTTTCTTAATCTTGGATTAGGCAATGATTTCTTAGGTACACCCAGAGAATAAGCAAACAAGGAAAAAAAATCAGACTTCATCAAAATGAAAAGCTCTTGTGCTTCGAAGTACATGATCAAGAAAGTGAAAAATCAACCCATAGAATGGGAAAAATATCACAAATCCTTCCAGCCTCAGGCCTGGGAGATACCAGATGCTAAGGAGAAAATCCAAAGGACTTGGAAGACCCTTCCTCGACCACTTCCTCCATTCTCAGTGCATTTCTGAGGGCTGAGACAAGCAAATCACCCTTGGCACCTGGCACAGTTCTCCCAGCCCAGATGGAGATCTCAGATCTTCTGCACGCAGGCACCACATGTCTTGAAAGGGGATTTTGTTCTTATCTGCCACATTTAGGCATCCTAGTTAGAGTGTGTGTGTGACTGGGAGGGATGAGGAGGGAGCAGGAATGTCTGTTTCCACTCACTCCATAGGATTTCTAACTGCCCACAAAATGATGCCTTTGCTTATTCTTTGTGTGGATTCTGAAGCCCAGCTTCAGGAGTGCTGGGGTTGCTAATCCTACAAAGGGTATTTTGTGTGAGTTCAGTGTCCTTCCTAGTGGGAGCCAAGGCCAGTGGGGCCACCCACTCCACAACTGCCTTTATGCTGCTGGGAGCGAAAAAGGGAGAAAGTGGGAACCATCCAGATTCTTTGGTTGCGGTGAAATAAATTAGTTTAGTGAGTTTAAGCAAAAAAAAAAAAATTGATTTATTGAAAAGAGAGCAACAGAAGATAAGAGATAAATATCCAGATTTGAAGGATAAGCACTAGGGAGATGCCAGGGAGCTCGGCAGCCCGGCCTTGTGGAATTGTCTCCACAATGTTGCTGCAAGTGGACTTGGCTCCAGCCTGCTTTTCCCCAGTGTGCTTTTGCACCAAGTTTAATTCCAAGGACAGAAGACTTAAATACCCTACCTTTTCTTTTTTAAGAGAAGGGGTCTCGCTCTGTCACCCTGGTTGGAGTGCAGTGGTATGATCATAGCTCATTGCAGCCTCGGACTCTTGGGCTCAAACAATCCTCCCACCACAGCTTTTCAAGTAGCTGGGACGGCAGGTGCCAAGTACCACATCTGGCTCAAGGGTTAGAGTTTTTAAAGTTAAAAAGTCACAGAAAGGCCGGGCATGGTGGCCCACACCTGTAATCCCAGCATTTGGGAGGCTGAGGCAGGTAGATCACAGGAAGTCAGAAGTTCAAAACTAGCCTGGCCAACATGGTGAAACCCTATCTCTACTAAAAATTCAAAAATTAGCCAGCACAGTGGCACGTGCCTGTAGTCCCAGCTACTTGGGAGGCTGCGGCAGGAGAATCACCTGAACCCAAGAGGTGGAGGTTGCAGTGAGCCAAGATTGTGCCACTGCATTCCAACCTGGGCAACAGAGTGAGACTCCATCTCAAAAAAAAAAAAAAGTCACAATACACATGTGATATTATAGCAGCTGCCCTCTTCAAGGATGCCTAGCCTTCCCATTCAAAGGGTGCCAGGTCTGTGAGCTGATCCGGGTCTGGGAATTTCATAACAGGCCATGGTTCTCTAGCATGCTGGCTCTACTTGGGCCTCTTGCAACCTTCCTGAGTCTGCAAAAAAAGGCGGACATGAGTGGATTGATTACCGACATAATTTGGGGGATCCCTATCAATCATCCATGACCTGAGATTTTGGAAGATAAGACGACTCCCTGATATCCAGGCTCCACTTAGCCCTATCCAGTGCACTTCCAGAGTGAAAACCCCCAGCTCCCAGCAATTCTCTCACCCCTCAGAGATCGGGGATCCCCCTTCCATCACTGTCCCTCCCGTTAACATTCCATGGCAGTTTACACTTTGTGGCAAGACTGAGGGTGGTGGAGTCACCTGATTCCGTCCTGAGGTCCGTCCTGAGGGGTGGGTGGGGTGGAAACACACAAATGTATCCATTTCAGCATCTTGTCTCCCACAGCTCAGAACCAGTCTCTCTCTAATGCCAAGGGTTCCTAGCCTTTCTGCGTCGTTTCAACACCATCAACTTTGCATCAGCAGGTTGTTAGGATATGGACAGCATCCCCTAAGCCAGTACACAGAATGCAGAATTGTCTTATCAATACCCTTGGTGCAAGCCAGAATCCAGTTCTTCCTTCTTTGGCCAAGAACCCTCAAAATCCATTCCCACAAACATTCTCCAGACTTCTGGCAATGTGGATGAGTGACCTGGGGCAGTTTCTCTGGGTCTCTCTGCACTTCTCCCTCTAGTCTAACCCATACAAGCTGAACTCCTGTTATGGGGCAAGCAACGCTACGCAGTGGGCTGTGAAGGGAACTCTTAATTCTCCCCTTCAAAAGAGGAGCATCTTTCTCAGGTAAAAGGAACCTAGTAGGGGGTGTTTTAAAGGACTCGGGGGATCTGGAGGTTCTCCTAGTTTTCCAAATACTCCCAAATATCCCTGTTCCAATGGTTGGTGTCTCATCCTTTTTGTGTTATTGCTTTAAATTTCACGTCAAATCTCTGGGAAGTTCATGCAGACAACTAACGTTTTCATTTAGCAACCTACAGGTTTGTTTCCAAACTCTGTCTCTAGTGAGATTTTAGCCTGGTCACAGAAAAGCCTTGAGTTCTGCTCTCCACCTTGAGATGAGCTTTGTAGGATTTAATCTTGATGTGCATCCAAATATCCAGTGCTGTCAGAGGCAACTACATGTCAGCTGCATTCTGCATTCTTTTAAAATTATGTCACAACAGCAACTGTACAACCCTCAAAACCCTGCCTCAGTGCACACCTGGTTCCAGCTGGCCACAGAGGCTGGCCTGACTAGGCATGTGGCCCGTCTGTACCATGGGCAGCTCCCCCCATCTGTATTCATTTCTTAGGGCTGTCATAACAAAGTACCACAAATTGAATGGCTCAAACAACAGAAATGTGCTGTTTTATAGTTCTGGACACTGGATGTCTGAGATAAATGAAGGTGTCAGCATGGTTGGGTCCCTCCGAGGCTTCGAGGAATCTGTTCCAGGCCTCCCTCCCAGCTTCTGGCGGTTTGCTGGCCGTCTCTGGGGTTCCTTGGCTCACAGGAACATCACCTGGGTCTCCGCCTTTAACTTCACATGGTGGTCTCCCTGCCTGTGTGTCTGTGTCTAAACTTCCCCCCTTTTTTTTTTTTTTTTTGGAGACAGTCTTGCTCTGTCACCCAGGCTGAAGGGCAATGACGATCTCGGCTCACTACAACCTCCGCCTCCCGGGTTCAAGCGATTCTGCTGCCTTAGCCTCCCGAGTAGCTGGGATTGCAGGCGCCTGTCACCACGCCCGGCTAATTAAATTTCCCCTTTTTATGAGGACACCAGTCATGATGGATCAGGGGCCCACCCTACTCTAGTAGGATCTTGATGTGAACTCCCCAAAATTGATGTATCCAAGCTCAAGCCCCAAAGTGACTGTATTTGAATATACGGCTTTATCAGCTAATTAAACTCAAATGAGATCATAAGGGTGGAGACCTAATCTCATAAGAAGAAGAGAGAGATCTTGTGCTCTTTCTGCCATGTGAGGACACAGTGAAAAAGTAGCCAACTGCAAGTTAGGAAGGGGGCCCCTCACTGGGAACCAAGTTGGCCAGCACCCTCATCTTGGACTTCCCGATCTTCAGAGCTATGAGGAAATGCATTTCTGTGTTTAAGCCATCCAGTTTCTGGTATTTTGTTATGATAGTTTCAGCAGACTAAGACAGACCTCATCCTAACTTAACTAAGTACATTGCAAGACAGTCCCATTCTGAGGTGCTGGGGGTTAGGACTTCAATATATACGTTACGGTGTCAACGCATAATGCCGTCCACACCAGAAAGTAAATGGCAGTTTAACTACTCTCTACTCATCTAGATCCCAATAACTAATTCCAAATATCCCACATTTTTCTGCTGGCCTGTGGCCTTCAACCTTCTGTCTGGTAGAAAGTTCTGTCAGTTAGGGTTTTTGGTGTGCAGGTAACAGAAACAGACTTGGCACCAGCCTCCAACCACCTTGGGTTCCTCTGTGTCTCTGCGTAAGATTCAAATTCCCAGGAGTGCCTCTGATTGGCCCAGTCCACATGTGGCGGGGCATTGAGGGTGAGGCACACACACCAGAACCAAGGCAGGGTCGGGGAAGGGTCATTGCCTAAAGGCAGTGATTCTGGGTAGAAAGGCCAGCAGGAGTTCTGGGAAGAGGACTGGACTGCTCCATTGAGACCTAGGATGTAAACACAGGCAAACCCCTCCTCCTCTCAGGGTCTCGATTCCTTTTTCATTAACCAGGAGCAACAAGACTTGTCCTGCTCACCTGACAGGTTAGCATCAAACATAAATGAAGACAAGGATGAACTTGGAAATTAACACAGAGACTTGTTATTACAGCAGCCAGGCACCCGGTCCCTTCTCTCTAATTTAACAACCACAGCCCTACAGTTTCCAGCGTGAATCATGTTGCCTTCTCTTCTGGAAACCTTTCATGCATCTCTTCCTAAAGACCCCACACTGAATGTGGCATTCCTGTGCATTTGTTTACCATTTCCACATCCCACAAAACTCTCTTCCAAAGAATTTGGGTTTGCCCCATGATAGAAACAAATAGGCCAGGCGTGGCGGCTCACACCCGTAATCCCAGCACTTTGGGAAGCGGAGGCAGGCAGATCACTTGAGGTCAGGAGTTCGAGATCAGCCTGGCCAACATGGTGAAGCCCCATCGTACTAAAAATACAAAAATTAGCCACGGTCAGGATACCGTGGCCATTGAACATATGTCACAGGGCAGGCAGTGCCTCTAATTGGGAAAAAACAAACTATGACCTTAAATAGATGAACTATTTAATAGATTGGTTTTTAAAAATCTATTTTAGTATTTCCAAGTGCAAGCGCCTTTATTGCTCACCAGACAATGAAGCACACGGCTTAACACAGGAGGAACTACCTGCTGGAGGTTTTGGGGTTTTTGGTTATGATGTTATCAGTTAGGAATGTTTTCAGCTGCAAATAATAGAAAACCTAAGTGTGGTGAAACAAATAGGGGTTCACTTCTCTTACATGACAAGAAGGGTGGCTGTGGATGCTGATTTAGCAGCTCAGTGAGCTTGGAGCCAGCCTTTCCCTGATTCTCTTTGCTTTTCTCTCATGATTACAAGAAGGCTGCCTGAATTCCTGGCATCACATCTTTATTCAAGGCAGGAAGCCAGGGGAAAGGGGCTTTTTATCCAGAAAGCCAAAGCTTTTTCTGAAGTCCTTCTGTCAGCTTTCATCTCGGTGACCAGAGCTGTGTCCCATGGCCTGGAAGGCAGAGAAAAGAGCACTTGGCTTTTCCAGATGCTTTAGTGAAGGCAGGCAAGGGAGGGAGGAGGGAACTGGGATTGGAAGAGCTAATCCACAGCAAAGGCTGTGGCTCCTTAAATCTTCATTTGTTTACACCAGGCAGTGTAGTATTTTTCAAACTGGAGAACTGTGACCTACTAGGAGGTTGTGAAATCAGCTTCGTGGGTCTCTGACCAGCATTCTTTTAAAGTAAAATAAAATAGAAAACATTGATGCTCAACTAAAGAGTGAAAGTCAGGACTGTTTGTGACACAGCTGTGTTAGTTTTGTATCTAATGACCTACATGTGAGTCTCAGTCAAAAAGATAGGGAAGCCGTTGCCACAGGGGGGTGATGTGCAGAGGGAGTTGGGCGTGGGCTCGGGGGTCAGACGGCCTGGGGCACTTGGCCTCTTTGGCTATTTATGGCACACATTTGGGCAAGTTACAATCATCCTTTTAGGCCTATTTCTTCTATTGTAAAAGAGAGAAAATAATATACCCACCTTGTTATATGTAAAATACGGGCTAGCACACAGTTTAGGTCCCAGTAATTACCCGAGAAAATGCTGTTGGTATTGGTATCTACGGATAACCAATCGCTGCCAGACCCCGCTTTCATGACCCAATTAGGTTCACTTAAAAGTAGCAACACACTCACATGTAAACCAGAAACGTTAAAATCTCCTCCCCCACAAAAAGTTGACTTTGGCACAGTGCCATCCACCGAATCCTATGGGATGCTATTAGAGAAAATCCTAGGAAACCTATTAATTTCCCTGCAGGAGGGCTAACATTGAGGGTGCAGCTTGTGAGTGATCGGCATGGGGCCAGGAGACCCGTGGAAGAAACTTCTCTCTGGCCTGGGTCCCAGGAATTGCTGGGCTTCTTCCGGAAAACTCACTTCCTTTCATCTTTGGGACTGAGCAAATGATGGAGTTGATCCTGTTTCCCTGCTTGCTTTGGCCCTATTAGGAGTTCCTCTCTAGCAGAGAGCACAGGACTTGTGCCAGGGAGAATATTATGGATGCCTAGTTTTTTTCTACAACCTTTTTCTAAGTCCCCTCTGCCTCAACGATTTCCTCCTGTACTTTTTGTGTCTGCGTTTTTATCACAATGGGCTCCTCCCCTGGCCTTGGGCTCCCTTCCCCCAGGGGTAAAGCAGCACTTGAGCATCCCCTCTGTGTGCAGAGGTGACACCACCTCTGCCATTACCAGCCCCACGAAGGGACTTCCATCCAGCAGCCCCACTGGGTGGGAGCACCCATTTCTACTGCCCGCATGACTGTCTGTGCAGTTTAGGAATGCCGGGGCTGGGAGTTAGGCTGGGTACACTGTGCGGGGGACACGCCGCCCCGCTCCCTGTGCCTGGCATCTAGAACTGAACACTCTACCGCTATGGGAATGGAACCCAGGGCACGACCATCTCAGCCTGCGGAACGATCCAGCCCAGCTGGTGAGAACTCCCGCCCTGGTGTTGGGGGCCAGACAGGGTGCATGGAGAGGGTCCTTATAACCTGGTCAGTCCCCTAGCCAGAGCAGTCCTACACATCGCTGAGCCCTCTTCAGGTTGAGAATGCTCACCCTCAGCACAGCCCTACCCTCTGCCCCTGCCCCTGCCCCTTCCCCTACCCAGGGAGGGCCGTCCTGGGGGTCCCAGGACAGGCATGGACCAGGACTAGGGTTACCAGCACTGACCTGCCCAGCCTGCCCCCCAGCCCCAGCAAGGGGCTGCAGACCCACAGGCTGGCTCCAGGGCTGCCACCCCTCCATGCACAGCCCACGCCAGCTGGGCTCTACAGGATCCTTTTAAATTACGATTCCAAAGCGGGCTGGCCACAGGCAAGAAGCCAGGAGCCTGTTTACACAAATGCTCCCTGCTCAGGGAAGGCTGCCCAAATCACTCCTTCCTGCTGTCCCCAGACCCGGGCTACTAAGGTCTAGGGGTCCGGAAGGCAGGGTTAGTCCCAGGCAACCACAGTGACGCTCCAGGGGGCTCTGCTGAAGGACAAGGACCTCCTCCTCCTGCATCTCAGCCTCCCCAGCAGCCACAGCCAAGAGCCCTGCCAAGCTGATGAGACCCACTCCATCAACAAGCAGGTGACAGCTTCTTCAGGTAGGGGGTGGGGCATGGTCGCACAGGAGACCCGCAGGGTTCCCTGGGATCCAGGGAGGACCTTCATTCCCACATTGCCTCCCACAGTCCTGAGCACCTGAGCAACAAGGAGTTAATATTTTTTGATTATGGCAAAATACACATACAGTTTATCATGCTAACCATTTGAAGTGTGTGGTTGAGTGGCATTAAGTGCACACACACAGTTGTGCAGCCGTCAGCACCATCTGTCTGTCTCCAGAACTCTGTCATCTTCACAAACTGAAACTCTGGAGCTAAATCTTTAAATCTGTTTCATTTGACAAGCTTTTTGTTTGTTCGTCTTTTTTTTTTTTTTTTTTGACGTCCCTGGGTGGGTTCAAACTCATCCAACAGGCTTTGATTGAAGATCTGTTGTGGCTTCCTGGGGGGAACACAGGCAGGACAGACCTGCTCTGAAGGCACCCAGTGGCATGAAGAGGCAAGCCAAGAAGCTTCCAGCCAAGAAGGCGGTAGCCCGCTGGCCACCTCGGGGCACGGGAGGGAGGCCCAGGAAGAGGAAGGGGCCAACAGAGACTTCCTGGACCAGCCCTTGGTTGGTGGGAGGAACTTCTTGGCTCGGGGGATGGGGTGGCTGGGGGGATTCAAAGGGAATGTTTTTCCTGTGGTCAGACTGGACCTCATAAACAGTGCGCAGGGGGCCGGCAGGGCAGGGGGACCCAGGGCTGAGGACATGAGGGGATGGCTCTGTGAAAGTCCCAGCTTCCCAAACCACAGAGGGAGGCAGAAATATGTGAAGCATGTGTGGCTCTGAGGGCCTCTCACCCTCGGTCCATCGACCCCTGGACAGACTTCAGATAAATTACAAGCTGCCCACAAGCACTTTGGTGGGAATCTTGTTTTTCCTCTTTCAGACAAAAAGCAGATTTGCTGACAGATTAGGAAGCAGGGGGCTGGGGTGAGGAGGAGGTCACCCAGGAGCACAAAGCCCATTCGAGAAGCATTAAATCACCAGTTAATGAGGTGCTGCTATGCCTTGGTGCTGGGGAGGAGAGAAGGAGTTCAGGGGAAGCCTCTGGAACTCATGGGAAGGACTGCTAGGCCTGGTTTTTCCTGTGACTCCCAAGGACCTAGACTGAACCGGTGGGGCCTGTGGTTCTCATTTCATTCCCCAGGCATTAATTGCCTATGAGGGGGCGGAATGATTACCACTGCTGTATGTCTGAGGACACTGAGACACACAGCAGTGGCTTCTCCAATGTCATATCCTAGTGAGTGATGGAGTGGGAATCAGGTTGGAGTTTGGAGCCAAGTTACCCTCTCTCCTATGACGCCACTCCCCTGCCTGCTTCCCCACTCCGTCACCTGCTGGGTCACCTACCGCTAACCAGCCCTCATATGGCACCTGCTCACAGGTCACGCCTTTGGCTTTTACAAGGGTATACAGTTGGCACAACAGACATGATTGCACTCATTTCACAGAACAGGGTCTGAGGCCTGGAGAGGCTTTGGGTTTGCACCAAAATCATGACAAAAATATATCTAAATATGCAAATGTGTGGTGCCGTATAGAGGAGTGGTTAGGAACAAAAAGGATCAATCAGCCAGCCAGACCTGGGTTTTAGTCCTGACTGCTGTGTGACCCTGGGCAAGCTGCTTAACCCGTCTGTGTCTAGCTCTCCTCGTCTGTACAGTGGTGATAAGCGTATCATCATCTTGGCATTATTGTACGTGATAAGTAAAATTACACAGATTCCAGCTACTACAGAGCCTGGCATGAAGTCAGTGCTCCACAAATATCCATCAACATCATCACCATCATCAGCCGTGGGCTAACAGGTGTGAGATTGTGGAGGCCTGAGGGCAGCAGGGTGCCAAGGCCCAAGGAGTCTGTGGAGGGTTGGACAGCTGTTTCAGAAAAGACAGGGCCCTTGCCATGGGTGGCGAGGGCCTCCCGCTGGCAGATAGGCCACACAGAAGGCTCCACCTCCCTAACAAACTGGCAGAGAAATGAAAACTGAGGGCATGATTTTAAGCAAACACTCTCCCGGCTCAGAAACGGTGCAGGTGCATTTCCATGTCGATCGGTTCCAGGCTCAGAGCTTTGCAGTCAGGACAGGTGGCTGGGTTGTTGCTGGTTTTGTGGTGGCCTCTTCCAGTCCTTGATCTGATTGAAGAGAGCTGCTTACCTGGAAGTCCTCGGCTCCGAAGCTGCTAGGGCTCCATGCTCTGTGGTTTGCAGGTGAAAGGAGGAGGGGCCGGGGCATTAGGGGTACAGAGCAGGCCTTTGTGGACCCATCTACCACATGGCAGCAGGGAGCCCCTCCCCTTTCCTGGGCGGAGGGGATGGTTGCCTAGTGGTTTCATATCTTCATTTGGCCTCAGCTGTCATGGGACAGCCTACGGGGCTCCCACAGCGGTCATGGCCCCTCCGTCTTTGCCACGTTCTTGGTGGGGCATTGTCTTGGGTGAATTGGGTGACTCATCGTGACTCTTTTTCCATTGCTCTCTCAGTGAGGGATGGGGAGGGGTTGGAGGACACCCAGGAACGGGACAGCCATCCCCTGGCCCACCACACTCAGGCCACCACACTCTGCGGCAGAATCGGCCCCTGTTTTTCCTTTGGGAACCTGTGTTCCCTCCCTGAGCTCCCTGCCATGCATCCGTCACCCTCCGGGCCTGTCAGCGTGTCTCAGTTCAATTCCGATAGTAACCCAGGGCTCCCGGGCTTTCCCTGGGAGTCCTGAGCCGGGCGACCAGCCTAGAGGGGCTGATCCCCAGTCCAAACCCCTCCGCCTACTCAGAAAACCGGAGCAAGATGTGTGGTGAGGAGGACCCGGGAACTGAGAAGCCAGTCGGGAGCCAGCTGGTGGGGGGGCCTCTGGGATCTCTGTGGGGGATTAGAGGTTGGACCAGGAGCCAGGTCCCTGACCAGAACGCTGTGGGCACATGGGTGATCCAACCCATGCACCTGGCCCCCCCGATCCCTCATCCAGCCAGGCCTCGGTCCAGGCACAGGCCGTGTGAACATCTTTGGGGTCTCCATGTCCAGGAGCCCCGTGCTCGGGGACCTCGGGTCCAGAGCCCCTGCGTTCTCCTCAGAAGCCCAGAGCACTCCATCTGTTGCCTCCTTCTGGAGTGGGCTACGGTTTCCTCACAGGCAGCCTCCATTCAGGACTCTCCTGGGGGGCTGCTGGCAGCAGGGAGTTACCTGGGCCACCCCCAGGGACCAGAGTTCCCCCTCCAGGGTCCTTTCCTCTCTCCCCCGTGAGTTGGAAGCGTAGGCGTGGGTGGGGAGGCAGTAGGGGGATACTTTTGGGGACGTGGACCCTCTTATGCTCAGGAATCCCGCTGCCTGGGCTGAGTATCTCCTTCCAGGACAGGCTTCTCCCTCCCTTCTGTCCCCCAGGGGTGGGGTGTCCCCTCGAGATTCAAGCCCACCCCAACAGGAGGACCCAGTGTTCTGGAGAGGGCCCAGGCCTGGAGGAATTCTGCAGGCGGGCGCTTGTGGCTGCACGAGGTGAAGACCCGAGCCAAGGCCGCTGGTTCTGGGTCTGCCGGCCCCACTGCTCCAGGGGCTATAGCTGCAGCAGACACGCCCCATTTCCCTTTCTCCCTGAAAGCCCCTCCATTCCCACAGAGCCCACCTGTTCAAGCTAAACCCCTACCCCGACACTCACCACCACTAATTTTTTTCTCTTTCGCAGGAGAGAGGTCTGCCCTGGGTGCAAACCAACCTTCCAGAGGGAACATTCTTCCCCTCGAAACTCCGAGGCCAAGATTAGCCATGAGGATGAAACCCAGAGATCAGACACAGAGACCCGGGGTCAGGCCTTTGGCCACGTGGCCTGGCAGCCTCACCTTGCTGAGTCACAGAGAGGCAGAGCCCCAAGCGAGCCTGGGGAGCCCTGCACCAGCCTGGGTTCCGGCCCTTCCCTCCCCCCATCGCTTCTCATCACCTCTCCCTACTACTCTCCCCTCTCTGGCCCAGGGGGTCCCTGAGAGTCTGGGAAAGCGCCCTGGATCGTCTGGCTCCTCCCAGGGCTGGGACGCCCATTGCCAAGAGAGCACTCAGAAGCCGCCTGTTGGCTTTGAGGACTTTTATTGCCCAAGGTCCCGAGGTCTGGGTGGGACCGCAAGGGGCTGCCCCTGTCCCCAGAGCTGTGCCTGGCCATCCTGGTGGGAGGGCTCGGCTAGAAGAAGTTGACCACCCTGCGGAGCGACTGCACCCGCGCGCTGTGGGCCTCCCAGTCGGAGAAGCTGCGGAAGTCGCCCCTCTCCACCACATACATGCGGCCGCGGTAGTTGGGCTCCTCGTACAGGACCCACCTGGAGGCCAGGGGAGTGGGAATCAGGGGCTGCCGGGAAGCCCCCCTGGACTCCAGACAGAAGAGCTTGCACAGCCTGGCCACCCAGCAACCCCTCCCGGCCGAGCGGCCCCTTCACTCTGGGCTACACGAAGGCACCCACGGTGCCCACCTTGGCTTTTATTTCCTTCCTCAGTGCCGTGTGGGGTCCGTGCAGGGGTGTGACACGTGTGGGGACAGGCCTAGTAACGTCCACATTTTAAAACTGACCAGTCCTGGCCGGGTGTGGTGGCTCATGCCTGTAATCCCAGAACTTTGGGAGGCCGAGGCAGGCAGATTTCTTGTGGTCAGGAGTTCGAGAGCAGCCTGGCCAATGTGGTGAAACCCTGTGTCTACTAAAAATACAAAAATTAGCTGGGCGTGGTGGTGCATGCCTATAATCCCAGCTACTCAGGAGACTGAGGCAAGAGAATTGCTTGAACCAGGGAGGCGGAGGTTGCAGTGAGCCGAGATCGCGCCACTGCATTTCAACCGTCCTTGGCAAGGATGCACTCCCGCCATCACTGCACACCCACGCACTTCTGTTCCCTGATAAGGACCACCTTGCACAGACAGTGCCCCCAGCACCTGATGGGGGGCCTGGCACAGAGGGCACCATTCATTCAGTGAATGCCAGTGGGTTCCCACATGTGTGCCCAACACCGTGTCAGGTACCAGAGGTGCCATGGTCACATGACATGGTTCCTGCCCCCTCCTGCCCTCATGGGGCCTCCCCTGCAGAGGAAATGGGCTGTGGGGGTACAGTTGCACAGAGGAGCCTGCAGGGCACAGAGGAGGGTCAGGGAGTCCCAAGTGGGGCCCCTTCCTCTCCTCCTCCCCTTCTGCACACCTCCGGGGCAGCCACCAACAATCCAGAGAGCAGAAACAGTCAGGACAAGTCTTTACAGAGCCTGGAGGACCTGGGGCTGGTGGGGGCAGGAGAGAACACAGCCCTTCGTCACCCAGGAAGCTGTGGGCCCGGCCCAGAAAAGCAGGAAGGTGCGGTGGGGAGGGAATGGGGGACCAGGAGGAAGGGACTGGAGGTCCAGGGGAGTGGCCTCTGCCTGGGAAGGGGCATGTGATACAAGGAAGACGCCTCAGGACAGCTCGGAGCAGGGGCTGGCCCGACCCTGTCCTTCCCTCACCATCTCTGAGACGAGCGAGGCTTGTCACACTTGGTGCCTGGCACAGTCTGCTGCCTCGAGGGTTGGCGCCAGGAAGGAACAGAGAGAGGCAGAGGGTGTGAGCCAGCCTGGAGCACCTGCTGGGGGACTCAGGGCAGGCTTGGTCCAGCCTGGACCCCACCCTCATGGCCCCCCGCATCCATGCTCCTTCACACCTAGAGCTTTCTGACCCCACACCTATGCCATAGCTGGGGCCTCAGAGGCACCTCAGGGAGTCAGCTGGTCCTTTCCTACCCTGTGGTGGGCAAGAAATACCCTAAGCCATGTCCTGGGCCACATGAGGGTGCTCACATGGACACCCCCAAAAGGAGGGGGCAGGGAACCGCCCATCCTCCTGTCCCCTGTCCTGGCTGTGGCTACTGGGAGGAGGCAGAAAGGGGAAGGGGCAGGGGCCTGTCCTGCCCACATGAGCACCGTGCCCTTCCCCAGGTGGGGGTGGTTGGGGGCAGAACGCCAGCACATTTTCCTCCGAAAGCCCACCAGGACATGGATCTGAGGGGACGGGTCATGCCTGGGCTGATGTGGGACCCAGAGAGAAGGAGTCTTGGCAGTGGGAGGTGGTGGAGGGGCCCTGCCTCGCCCGCTCTCCAGACCCCAGGAAAGGCCTCCTAGCAGTGTCCCCTCCGGATCCAGGGGACCCGGGGGCGTTACCTCCTTGACAAGGGCTTACATTTGTGTAAGAGTTAGAGTCTTAGGCGGCAAAGGCTGAGCACCTGGGCCCCCACCTGGGGGACTGACGGCTGGCTCCTCGCAGGGACGGTGGGGATTGAAGGAGACAGACTGTGTGCCCCTCAGTCAGAGAAATGTTCATCTCCACCTTCTCCACCTTCCTTCTCAACAAGCCCCTGAGTGCCTGAGTGGTGGGGTGGGTGGGGGGATTGTGTCTCTGGCCTCAGGACATCCTCCATGCAAAGGTGTGACTTGGGCCTTACAAGACACAATTTAGCCAGCAAGTTTTCCAGGGCAAATTCTTGTTTTGGAATGCCACCCCTGGGCTCCAGGTGCCACCAATTTAGGGCAAAATGCAATTTTGTAAAATGGAATCCTGGAGCTAGCTAGAGTGACAGAAACAGCAGATTTCTGCCACTATCAGGCCACCAGGGAAAGGTGGGATGTACACAGTCCCTCCTATCCCTGGGAACTGGTTCCAGGACTTCCCTTGGATGTCAAAATCCAAGGATGCTCAAGTTCCAGATATAAAATGGCATTGTATTTGCATATAACCCACGCATATCCTCCCATATATAGTAAGTCCTCGCTTAACCCCATCAGTAGGTATTTGGGAACCGTGGCTTTCAGCACGCGATATATAACAAAGCCATTTCTCCCCTCATCAATCTTATAATGAACCCACATTGAACAAGACAACATATTCGAGGACCTGCCATACATCATTTCACTTAAAGTCACAGTCTCCAAGAACCTATCCCCAATGTTAAGTGAGGACTTACTGGACTTGAAATCATCTCCAGATTACTTATGATACCGAATCCAACGTAAATGCTACGTAAATAGCTGTACGGTATCTTTCAGGGAATAATGTACATATTCAGCATAGGCACAATTGTGGGGGGATAGTTTCACTGTGCGGTTGGAGCCCACGGACATGGGGTGCCACCTGTGCCCAGCTCTGCCTTGGCTCAGTCTCTGTCTCCCTGCAGTCCCTCTGCCCCCTGCATCCTCTCCAGAGCTCCCTGGCCTTGAACCTCTGGAGTATAGAAGGCAAATTGTTCTTCAATTGCTTTGATAGGAGCCAGAACCATGCACAGCCAGCTGGAACCTGTGTGAGGGGCTCTTGGCCTGAGGGGAGGAAACTGAGGCCTGGGAAAGCGGCCAGCTGTGGAACAGGGACAGACACAGGCTTGGCTGTAGTCTCAGCTGTGCCACTCCCATGGGACGGCTGGGCCGTCAGCCTTCTGAGTCTCAGTTTGCCCTTTGTAGAACGGGGGCAATAATATCTACCTGACGCAGAGGTGTGGGCTGGACAATGAAAATAGATGGCCAACTTGAAGGTGCTCAGAGGGTAGTTGCAAAAGGGGAGTATGCGGGAGGGCAGGAGGGGGCACGAAGGCTGCCCTTGGTTGACCAGGAGGAAACCCAAGTGTGGGGCAGACAAACCCATCTGGGCCTGGGCAAAATCCCCCCAGCTACTCTCTGTCCAGAAGTGAGCCACCCTGAAGTCCGTCTTCCCCCAGAGGCCAGGGTGCTGGGGGTTTGCAGAGAGGCCCGGTTCAGGGGTCAGCTTTGCTGGGTAGGCGTTGGGCAGGGTGGGCTGGTCCACCCTTCTCCGAGCAGGTGAGCCCACTATGGCTTTCCAGCCCATAAGGCCCTGGGGGATCCCTTGGTAAGCAGGTGTCCCCGGCTCAAGAAAACCAAAGGCGGTCTCTTGCATCAGATCAATCGCAGAGAACTGTGCAGCTTTCAAGGCCCTCTCCTACCTCTGTTCCTGAACCGATGCCCTACAGGGAAGGTCTCAGGATGCCTCTGGGGCCCAGGGTCCCTCTCTGAGGCCCTTCTGGGCCATAGGGGAAGCTCCCTGCTGCTTGACTGGGGCAGGTGAGGCAGCTGAGGAAAAGAGAGGGCCTGTGGGGCCAGGGACACGCTGCCCCCTGCTGCAGGTCTCATTCCCACCCTACCCACCAGCCCTGCATGGCGGGCAGCCTCCCACGCCTGGTGCTGAAGGGCCTAGCTGGGCCTCGGGGTGCGGCCACGTGGCTGGCCTGTACTCACGCTCCGTCCCCGTACACCTTGATGGCGTTGATGCAGTTCTTGGCCCAGCCCCCACTCTGCAGGAAGGGGCAGTCCTCCAGGAACTCCAGGCACTGGCCCGTGAAGTTGCAACCCTCGAAGATTTCTAGGCGGAAATGTTCCCCGTGCTCCAAGACCAAGCGAAAAAGAAGGAAAGAAGGAGCCTGCTGTGAATTCCCCTCTCCCAGAAACAGAAGCCCCGGGCAGGAAGGAATTAGGAGGCACCCAGGGCACTGGGCACCCCCACCCCACATACTTCAACCCCGCACTTCTGTTTGTTCTTCCACATGAGATGTGGTTGGAAGAAAGGGTTCTATTACTCTAAAACTGTTTCAAGCCACTGAGCTGGTCTAAGCACCTCTTTCTACAACTAGAAAATCTGAGGTCCAAAGACAGCCAAACTGACCAGAAGCCAGCGCTCAGGCTCAGACCAGGGCTGGGGTCTCGGGGCTCCCTCTGGGTGCTCAGCCTGGGGGACTTCTGCCCTGGTCACACCAACACACTCCCGTTTCTGACTTCACTCCGGGGCCGCAGCCCACAGGCAAGCCTTCAAATGATAACGTTTTAAAACTGTAATAGAACCTTTTAGTAAAACATAAAGCCAAAAATCTAAAACAAATACCAGATTTCATGTGCTGAAACTCCTGCTGGCCTTGACATCATCGTCCCCTAGGCTCAGCACGTCTCCCTATATGATTCCCGCATTTCCAAAAGACAGAGGAAGGCCAGCCCCTGCCTGGCTCAGAAGCCGGCAGGGCCTGGTCTGCGTCACAGCTGGCCCCAGGATAGCTCTTAGGAGAACAGCAGTTCTCAAGATACCAAGGATATTTTTCATATAAATAGCATTATGCAGGGTCCAGGGCCAACCATTTAAATTTCTTTTTTGCCAATTGTACCACAACCTGGAAGAAATACTAAGAAAGCATTCTTACAATTTGAGATGCCAAAGCCCAGCTGATTTTGCAACTGATACAGAAAAGAGAGGGGGCCCCACACAGAGGCCCCTTCCCTGGGGTTCCTCAGACGTTCACCAGAACCGCCCGGCTCAGGCATCAGGGGAGGGTCCTCGGCAGACATAAGCCCAGACTCTCTGTGATGAGACATGCATACCCCCAGGCTCAGGAATCCGCCACTTCCCACCTGAAGCTCCCAGAGCTCACAGCAGGTCAGCGAGTACTCATGACCTGGGGGAACGGCCTTGCTTAAATCCCACCCTAGGAGCAGCTGGACAGAAACAGTCCTTCGCCATGGGGGAGCCATGCCCCTCGTCTGCCCTCCCTGCATACACCTCTTGGGTGGCAGCTACCTGTGTAATTCCAAGGGACCTGCCCCCCAATTTTCCCCTGACTGGCGGGTGATTCTTCAGCTTCCTCCATCAGCCACTCCAAGACCTCAGCATGGAAGGCTCCAGAATGTGCTACAAGACCACCGCACCAGTGGCCACACTAGGCCCAAATCAGCCTCCCATTGGCTGAGTGTCCCTTATCTGGCTGGAAATCTAAATTTGGACGATTTCAACAGCATTTTAAATGGACAATGCAGCTAGATTTTTGGATCCAAAACTTAAAATGGTTTCCTGATACCTGTATGAAAACTCAGGGCCACTCCCGCTCGGTTCCCAGCAACTCGGCCCCCCACCTACTCACCTCATGCCACAGGTGGCTCTGGGTATAGCTTCCTCAGTCTTACAGACTTTAAAGCTGGGAGGCCCACGCTCCCCAATTCCTTGCCACTGTCTGCCAGGGCTGACCCTCGGTCTCTCCGGCAGGAAGACTCAACCCTCGGTGGACAGGCCCACTCACCATTCCTACAGGCCGACAGGAGCCCATGTGGTCACTGTGGCTGTTCCAGCGGAAGAAGTCGGGGTAGTCGCCGTGCTCCAAGATGAACTGCTGGCCCCGGAAGTCAGGGTGATCGAAGCAGACCCAGGCTCCGCTCTCCACGCGGATGGAGTTCACTCGGTTCATAAAGCCCCGGTCCTGGAAGTTGTCACAGTCCCCAAAGACCTCCAGCTTCCTCCCCGTGAAGTGCTTGCCCTCATAGAGAGTGATCTAGAAAGGGCAGGTTACAGAGCTGAGGGTCAGGGGCTTCTCTCCTTCAGGGTTGGAGGCTGGCGTCTGGGTCCCAGCACCCTCGACGGAACCCCTACTCCCAGGCCCGCCAAAGCCCACTCCTGCTGCACACAGTAACATTATTTGCCAATTGGGCAAAAGCATGAATAGCTGGCAGACTGATGCCATACACAGCTCCTGTTCCTTCCTACCCTTAGGAGCTCACAGTGGAGCAGACAAATTTCAACAGCAGTCTGGGGACAGGGGCTTCCCCTTTGTCTAGGTGCCCATTTCAAAATGGGCTCTTGTCAACTTCCACTGCATTTTTTAACTCATTTTTAAATTCTTAAAACATAAAGCCGATAATAACATTAAAGGAGGTGTTTTCAAAAGAAGAACCTGCACCCACAACCCTCTCGTGGTAACCCAACATATATTTTGCAGAAAGGTTCCTGGGATTGGGCCTCCTTCACTGGAGAGGCTGAATCGGCTGAAGCGCGTCAGGGCCTGGCTCAGGATTAATGTTCTCAAAAGAGGGCTTATAAGTGCCACCCTGTCTCTCTGTGTTTTGTAGGCCACTCCTTTGGGTAGCAGGCACGTATGAGATCTGGAGCTCCATCACCCTGGTGGGAGTTCAGACACCATGTCCTGTAGCTACGTGGCACCTTGTCCCGAAACAAAACAAAGGGAAGCAATAACAACCCCCCAAACTCCTTTCCTGCTGTGGAACCTAAAACCCCAACCATTCCCTAACGCTTTGGGTTTCAAGAACTGCGGCCCTACAACAGGCCTGTCAGAGCGCGGTGATGCTCCCCATCACTATGGCCGTTTGCGCCTCACCAGTGTCTCCAGTTCGCTCAAAAAAACGTGAGAGATGCCCTTCCAGGCCCCTTGGAGTCAGGCGTGGCCACATGCTTTCACCAGAAAGGAGGCGGACACCCTGGTGTTCTGCACCCCAGAGTTACTGGGGCCTTTGTTACTGAAGCATCACCTGGCCCATGCGGACTGATACAGCAACACAGTCACCCCCAGACACTCTGGAATGTGGCCCTGGAGACCAGAGGCTTCATGGGAGTGGCTAGGCTAGGGGCACTGGAGAGAGGGCGGGAGAGCCACGTCTCCCATCCTTCCTGCACCAGGCAGGGCTGGTAGAGGGCCCCTGAGGCTTTTGGGGAGACCTGGGCACCAAAGGGATTCGGGGCTCCCTAAAATCTCAACATTTTCCAGAGAACCAGCCCTGAGTGTCCCTGAAGAGACGCTGAGGAAGGACAAGCCACACAGACCAGCCTTGGGCAAAGAAGCTGCAGCAGTGGGGCCGAGGGCTGTGGGACAAGCCAAGCCTCCCCCACGCCGAGGAAGCCCCAGGGAGTCTGACCACCCTCCCTGCTCCTGACTGCGAGGCCAGGGGTTGGAACCCCGGAAGGAAGGAGTGGAGATGGAGACCTTCCTATCCACCCACACTAGAGAGGCCCCAGGCCGACCCCGTTTTATTAAGAAATTAAACCAGCTTCCCTTGGGTTTGTCATCCAGCAACAGTGTGCACCCTCCTGAATCCCCTCGCACAGGGGGCGAAGGTGGGGCCCTGCCCGGTTTCCTTGGGGTTAAGGGACTCACTCACCTTTCCTGAGCGCTGCGCCATGGTGCGCCCCGCCCCATCCGCGGGTCCCGGTTTATACCCGGCAGCTCGCTGCTGGCTCAGCGCCGCCCGGGACAAAAGATTTGCTGGGCCGGCCCCGGCGCGTTAGTGCTGTCGGGCGTGCTAAGCCCGAGGGGCCACCAGGCTGCTGAGACCCGCCGCGGCCACCCTGTGCCACCGCGAATGCAGCCCGCCCTGCCCGGGGTCTCCGTGTGCTCTCCACGTTTAGCTCCCAGGCCTCCTTCCTCCCTGAGCCCTCCCGCCCAGCCCGCGGCTGCCCCTGTCCTGCCTTGGAGTGGTGAAGGGAGGAGTGGGGGTGTCTCTCCAGCCCTTTCTTCCCCGGCGCTGCCCCTCAGCCCTCAGGCCCATCTCCCTCCCTCCCAAGACCTGTTCCGAGCTTCCCAGTCCACTCCCCTTTCTCACCTGGCTGCACGCAGTCTCACCTTGGTGCCAACTTGTCTCCGGGAGGATGCAACCCAAGCTTCCCGGACAGACAGACAGCGCTTGACCGCCCCTCCCCCGGCTGCTCTGGTCTGAGCTCCCAGGTCCCCACCTTAGACCTCCTGCTCCTACTCACCCAGCCCCTGATGCACGCCCTCCCCCTTTTCCCAAAATGCCAGGCCAGGTCAGGCCTGCCTCTCCTCCCGCTCTCTTCCTGCCTGCCTCCCTCCTTGGCACTCTCCCTCCCTGGGTCCCTCTCTCCTTGAAGATCCTGCCTAGGGTGCCCAGGTGACCCGCGCTGCCCTGAGCTGGGGGCACAGTGCTCTGCCCCTTGCCTCTCTGCTGCACCAACCATAGCACTCTGGACGCCCAGGATCAGTTTACTGCACAAAGGAGTCCCACCGCGGAGGGAGAGTTCCCCAGAGCCCTGGACGAAGCACTTGGCAGAAAGCAGAGGCTCAGAGATTGTGGCGTGAGCAGAGCGAACGGAGCCCACAGGATGTGTAGCCCCAGACGGCTGGGGAGATGAGCTGGGAACACAGGACCCATGACTCAGATGGCTGGGGGTGTGGGGGAGAGGGCTGTGAGATCAAAGGAGCGGGGGGTAGGTGCTCCACAGCGGGTTCTGCCGGAGAGAAGGGAGGAGCTTTGGGGAACAGTTTGGGCTGCTCTTCCCTCAAACAGTAGAGTATATTTTTATGATCATTTCACAAATGAGACACTGAGGCCCAGGAAGAGGAGGTTATGTGATTCTTGGGGCAGAGGGGTGACCGTGCCTCTGCTTTGGGAGGTTTTCAAAAGTAGACAGGGCATGAACCAGAACTTGCACGTCACCCTTGAACCCGGGGACAGTCTTCCCCAGGGACGCCGCCCAGCAGGCTGCCTCCACTGGCGACCTTACTTGCCAAGCCACACATTCCAATGTTTGTCTCTGGACGTGGGCCCTGGTGGGGACATAAAATTAAAAACAAAATCTCCTGCCAACCCAGAAAACTTCTCCACGAAGGTAGTAGAAAAAGAAAACAATTTTATTACTGAATAAACTTTAAACTGGAATGTGAGCTGCATCAGGATCTCTCCCCCTGAGAGATTGCAAAGATGGAGAGAGAGCTCACTCTTCTGCAGCCAAGCAGACACAACCCATTGCATTCATGTTTTCAGGACAAAATTGCTGATTTTCTCTATCGCTATGACTGGAGGTGGGTTTTGGGATTTGGAGGCAGGTGACAGCTGAAGTCAGGCTTCTCAGGAAACGGGGAGGGTGGCGGCATTTACTGCTTGATGTCAAGACTCAAAGAGGTGGTCCTGGCTCCCAGAGGAAGCACGACTGAGATATTAGACTGGCAACTGGCTTGTGTAGCCATTAAAAAGATTTACACACAGGCCGGGCGCGGTGGCTCAAGCCTGTAATCCCAGCACTTTGGGAGGCCGAGACGGGTGGATCACGAGGTCAGGAGATCGAGACCATCCTGGCTAACACGGTGAAACCCCGTCTCTACTAAAAAAAAAAAAAAATACAAAAAAATTAGCCAGGCGTGGTGGCGGGCGCCTGTGGTCCCAGCTACTCGGGAGGCTGAGGCAGGAGAATGGCGTGAACCCGGAGGCGGAGCTTGCAGTGAGCCGAGATCGCGCCACTGCACTCCAGCCTGAGCGACAGAGCGAGACTCCGTCTCAAAAAAAAAAAAAAAAAAAAAAAAGATTTACACACATTTGAAAATGACAGAGAAGGAAATTCTGCAAGAAAAGGGAGGAAAGGGAAGCCTCATCCCTTATTTTCAACAGGGAAAAGTAAGCCTTAAAAAAGGTTTTATTTTTTAGAGCAGCATTAGGTTCAAGCTGTATTCAGCAAAAGGTACAGGGATTTCCTATATACCCCCTGCCCCTCCATACACACACACACACATACACACACACACAGACACACAGAGCCTCCTCCACTATTAACGCCCCCATTAGAGTGGTACGATTGTCACAAACGATGAACCTATGTTATACAACGGGACACAGGATGAGAAGTTGAGAGAATGCCGCATAGGCTTTGTTAGAATAACACACACAATTGTAAAGTCTCCCCACATAATGTGGTTGATTTCTCACAGCTTACTACTCTTTGTCCCATTCAGTATATAAGTGTTTGACTCTTAACTTTTTCTTTAGGTCTTCATCTCCTTAAAAGGGATCCCATGCCACATAAAACTTGTATTAAATAAGTTTGTATGCTTTTCTCCTGTTAATCTGTCTTATTTCAATTTATTTCTCAGGCCCAGCCAGGACCCTAAGAGAATGGAGGTAGAACTTTGCTGCCCCTACAGTGTAATGTCATGGTTCCACCATTAGAGCACCACATAGAGTATTCTCACCGCCTTAAAAGTCCCCTGGGCAGGCTGGGCGCGGTGGCTCACACCTGTAACCCCAGCACTTTGGGAGGCCGAGGCAGGTGGATCACCTAAGGTCAGGAGTTTGAGACCAGTCTGGTCAACGTGGCGAAACCCTGTCTCTACTAAAAGTACAAAACTAGCCAGGCGTGATGGCAGGCGCCTGTAATCCTAGCTACTCGGGAGGCTGAGTCTGCGAGAATTGCTTGAACCTGGAAGGTGGAGGCTGTATTGAGCCAAGATTACACCACTGCACTCCAGCCTGGACAACAGAGTTAAACTCCGTCTCAAAAAAAAAAAAAAAAAAAAAAAGGCCCCTGTGCTCCATCTGTTTATTCCTCTCTCCCCCTTAACTCCTGGCAACCACTGATCTTTTTACTATCTTCACAGTTTTGCCTTTTCCAGGATGTCATGTATTTGGAATCTTACAGTATGTAGCTACTAAGGTTTGAATGGGTCCCCCAAAACACACGTGTTGGAAACTTAATCCCCAATGCAACAACGTTAAAAGATGGGGTCTCATGGGAAGTGTTTAGGTCATGAGGGCCTCACCCTCATTAATGGATTAATGCTGACTATAAAGGGCTACAAGATCTATCTTTTGCTCTCCCTCTCACCCTCTCTTTGCCCTTCTCCCATGGGGTGATGCAGCAAGAAGACCCTTGAAAAATGCCAGCACCATGATGTTAGACTTCTCAACCTCCAGAACTGTGAGCCAATACATTTGTGTTCATTGTAAATTACCCAGTCTGTGGTATTCTGTTATAGCAGCATAAAACGGACTAAGACAGTAAGTAGCTTTTTCAGATTCGTTTCTTTCACTTAGTAATATGCATTTAAAATTCCCTCATATCGGCCGGGCGCGGTGGCTCAAGCCTGTAATCCCAGCACTTTGGGAGGCCGAGACGGGCGGATCATGAGGTCAGGAGATCGAGACCATCCTGGCTAACACAGTGAAACCCTGTCTCTACTAAAAAAATACAAAAAACTAGCTGAGCGAGGTGGTGGGCACCTGTAGTCCCAGCTACTCGGGAGGCTGAGGCAGGAGAATGGCGTGAACCCGGGAGGTGGAGCTTGCAGTGAGCTGAGATTCGGCCACAGCACTCCAGCCTGGGTGACAGAGCAAGACTCCGTCTCAAAAAAAAAAAAAAAAA
>NC_037670.1:175500289-175520254 GCF_003255815.1 Theropithecus gelada
AAAAAAAAAAAAAAAAAAAAAAAAAAAAAAAAAAAAAAAAATTCCCTCATATCTTTTTCTGGCCTAGTCACTCATTTCTTTTTACTGCTGAATCATGTTCCATTGTCTGGAAGTACCACAGTTTAGTTATCTATTCATCAATGGAAGGACATTTTGGTTGCTTGCAAGTTTTGGCAATTATGAGGAAAGCTTCTATAAACATCCATGTGTAGATTTTTGTGTGCTCCTTTCACTATACACTAAAGAGTGGGATTGCTGGATCATATGTTAAGGGTATGTTTTGTTTTGCAACAGACTGAAAATAAATAAAAGCCAGGTGCAGAGGCTTGTACCTGTAATCCCAGCTACTCAGCAGGCGAAGGCAGGAGGATCACTTGAGGTCAGGAGTTCAAGACCAGCTTGGACAACATAGCAAGACCCTGTGTCTAAAAAATTCAAAATCAAATCAAATAAAAAGAAACCGTCAAACAGTCTTTCAAAGTGACTGTTTCATTTTTCATTCCCACCAGCAATGAATGAGAGTTCCTGTTGCTCCATATCCTCGTCAGCATTTGGTGGTATCAAATTTTGGATTTTAGCCATTCAAATAGGTGTGTAGTGGTGTCTCATTGTTTTAAGAGCTTTTTTTTTTTTTTTTTTTTTTGAGATGGAGTCTTGCTCTGTCCTCCAGGCAGGAGTGCAGTGATGCAATTTTGGCTCACTGCAATCTCTGCCTCCCAGGTTCAAGCAATTCTCCTGCCTCAGCCTCCCCAGTAGCTGTGCCACCACGTCCAGCTAATTTTTTTTTTTTTTTTTTTTGGAGATAGGAGTCTTGTTCTGTTGCCCAGGCTGGAGTGAAGTGGTATGATCTCAACTCACTGTAACCTCCACCTCCCGGGTTCAAGCAATTCTCCTACCTCAGCCTCCTGAGTAGCTGGGACTACAGGCACACACTGCCATGCCCAGCTAATTTTTTTTATTTTAGTAGAGATGGGATTTCACTGTGTTGCTCAAGCTGGTCTTGAACTCCTGAGCTCAGGCAATCCGTCTGCCTTGGCCTCCCAAAGTGCTAGGATTACAGGCGTGAGCCACCACACCTGGCCAATTTTTGTATTTTTAGTAGAAACAGGGCTTCACCACATTGGCCAGGCTGGTCTTGAACACCTGACCTCAAGTGATCTGCCTGCCTTGGCCTCCCAAAGTGCTGGGATTACAGGTGTGAGCCACCGTGCCCAGCCAAACTTCCAAACTTTTTTTTTTTTTTTTTTTTTTTGAGACGGAATCTGGCTCTGTCACCCAGGCTGGAGTGCAGTGGCACAATCTCAGTTCACTGCAAGCTCCGCCTCCCGGGTTAACGCCATTCTCTTGCCTCAGCCTCCCGAGTAGCTGGGACTACAGGCACCCGCCACCACGCCTGGCTAATTTTTTGTATTTTTTTAGTAGAGACAGGGTTTCACCGTGTTAGCCAGGATGGTCTCCATCTCCTGACCTCGTGATCTGCCCGCCTTGGCCACCCAAAGTGCTGGGATTACAGGCGTGAGCCATCGCGCCCAGCTAAACTTCATATTTTTAATTTGTGTTTGCCCTCATCACAGCAGAGCCAGAGCACACGGACAACCCGAAAAGGTGATGAGAACAGAATCCAAAACGGAAGCAGTTATTTGGGGTGTTTTCTGATAAACATAGATGAAAAAATGCCTAGCTAAAAGCCCCACTCAAATTGTTAAAAATGGGTAGATGAATAAGATTTTTGCAAATTTCACATCCATTCCCTATTTCTAATGCAATATCTCAGTTCTCACCTGGGATTGTATTATAATTCAGTTACCAGAGGAGGAGTCTGCTAAGATTCATATTACCTATTTGTGCCCAGGTAGAACCTCTGCCCAAAATAGCTGCAAAATATGGAAACCTCAACATCAGAGTCATTTCTTAGAGTCATTTTTTTGAGTCATCTTTGGTAGAGCACTGTTAAAATGTATCTTGAGATAGGTGAGCTCTTGAGTAACTATACAGCTGCTAGTTGGGGACAAAATTCTAGGGGAATGGACTGAGAATAAATATGGTGATAGTACAGAAGACACAGAGCTAAGAATGCTGTCATGGCTTAAAAAAATAAAATCTCAATAACATGTAGCCTTAGAACTACCAGTAGCTGCTCAGCATTGGAGAGTTTTACAGTGTGGAGACTAACAGTTTTAATAATAAATCACCTGTTTGCCTGCCTCCCTTCTCTGCCTCTTGTCTCTCCCGTTTTTGGGTAATTTAGAGCACAGAGAATAGGAAATAATATAAGGAACAATAACACCACCATACAAAGTTTGTCAAATCTTAGCATTTTGCCATGTTTATGTCGGATCAATATTTTTCCTTAAAATAAGAAATCATTATACATAGAGTTGAAGCCTTCCTTCCCCATAAGGATAAGATACTGTCCTGATTTTTGTGTTGATTATGTCTTTGTGTGTTTTCATCTTTTTACTTTCTTCGTGTGTACCTGTAAATAATAGAAACATTTTAGTGTGGCTACATTATATGTAGCCTTCTGAAATTTGTTTTTTTTTTTTTTTTTTTTTTTTTTAGTGACAAGAGTTTCTGAAATGGTGAATGAACAAAGCTCAGTAGAATTTCTCAGAAAACTAAGTAAAATCTTCCATCTATAGATCTAGTAAATAGCATACTAGGAAATCTTCAGTATATATTAAAACCATGCAAAAAATACTAGGCATTTCTAGGGGAAATTGTGGGACAGTGTCTCCTTGGATGTTATGGGATATCCAGCAACGTGGGGCCTGCCCACCTGTCCTCCAGCATTCTGACAAATAGAAACACCCTACAAAATTCCAACCGCACCCTGGGACCAATACTGCCTTCTTTGAGGTCCATGCCTCTGGGTGAAATTGCTGGGTTGAAGCATGAGTTCACCTTCAAGCCACTAGATGCCACAGAGGTCCTCCAGTGACCCCACTGACATACAGATAAGATCCACCCTTGGTAGATCCAAGGTCAGTTGCTCAACATCAGTTCAAATGTACAACATTCATTTGAATTGGATCTTTTGTAAATTGCTTGTTCATATGCTTTGCTCATTTTTTTTTCTGAGTCTTTCCTTGTTGATCTCATGTGTGTGTGCCTGTGTGTGCGTGCATGCGTTTGTTTGTTTTAGAAACAGAGTTTCACTCTCACCCAGGCCAGAGTGCAGTGCCACGATCATAGCTCAATGCAGCCCCAAACAACTGGGCTAAGGCATCCTCCTGCCTCAGCCTCCCTTGTAGCTGGGACTAAGGGCACATGCCCACAGCCGGTTAGGTTTTTAAAATTTTTTGTGGAGACAGGGTCTCACTATGTTGCCCATGCTGGTCCCGAGTTCCTGGCCTCAAGGGATCCTCCCGCCTTGGCCTCCTAAAGTGCTGGGATTACAGGTATGAGGCACCTGGCTGTGTGTGTGTTTTAACTTGCTATCTATTCTTTTGCTCTGTGTGTGTGTGTGTGTGTGTGTGTGTGTGTGTGAATCCGCTGTCTGTTCCTTTGCTGTGGGTGTATTAACCTGTTGTCCATTCCCTGTTGTGTGGGTTCATTTTAGACTTTTTCCCAGTTTGTGGCTACTCCCAAACCTGCCCTAATTCAATACAAAGTCATGTGAGTGGGTAATGAGGCCCTTCCAGCCCTTCACTCTGGAGCTCTAGGTGTGTGTGACAGGTTGTGGGGAGGCACTTTCCCAGTGGCCCCCTGCCTCCAGCGTCATCCTAATGCTCTTGGGAGCAGAGTGGTCCTGAGGCTTGGGAGAGGCCATCCTGGGTAGCGTTTGAGAGACAGGACTCAGGACTCCCCTCCAAACTGAGGCTGTATGTGATACCACTGTGTAAGACCCCCAGGTTCTGTCCCCTTCCCTACTTCCCTCTCCATGCCCACCCCAGTTCCAGCCACCATCAGCACCAGTGGAACTGCTGCGGGAGCCTCTCAGCATCCCAGTCTGTCTGCTCTGGGTTCCTCCAGACTGTTCTCCACCCACTGCCAGAGCGGCTCTTCTCCCTGTATATATGTTATGAGTCATTTTAGGCAGCGAGTCTACCTTCCAGTTTAAGAAATAAGGCATTACAGGCCAGGCAAGGTGGTTCATGCCTGTAATCCCAGCACTTTAGGAGGCCAAGGAGGAAAGACTGCTTGAGCCCAGGAGTTTGAGATTAGCCTGGGTGACAATGCAAGACCCTGTCTCTACAAAAAAATTAAAAAATTAGCCGGGCATGGTGGCACATGCCTGTGGTCTTAGCTACTAGGGAGGCTGAGGTGGGATGCTTGAGCCCAGGAGGTTGAGGCTGCAGTGAGCCAAGATTGCACCACTGCCCTCCAGTCTGGGCAACAGAGAAAGATCCTGTCTCAAAAAACAAACAAACAAACAAAAACAAAAAACAAAAAAAAACAACAACAAAAATAAGACATTACAAATAGGGGGGCTCCTAGGTGCTCTAATGTGAATACTCACTTAACACCTATAATCTGATCCTACCTAAAATTGCTCAATGGCTTCCCATGTCCCTTCAAGTGAAGCAGGGTCCAGGATATGCAGGACCCTGAGATCAGGCCTCCTGAGATGTCGTACCCATCCTGGGGTGCGGTCCTAACACCTGAGCTGAGCTTCCCAGGGCTCAAGGACCTGGTCCCTCTGCCCCGCCTCCCCCCAGCCCCACTCCCCAACCTCTCTTGCCAGCGCATACCATCCCATCTATGTGGGCCAGGCGCTCAGCGCTAGAGCTGTGGACACCAAGGAGGAGGTCCTCAAAAGATGTTTACAAACCGGCTGGGCGTGCTGGCTCACACCTGTAATCATAGCACTTTGGAAGGCCGAGGCAGGAGGATCGCTTGACCCCAGGAGTTCGAGACCAGCCTGGGAAGCAGGGTGAGACCTTGTCTCTACTTAAATTTTACATATCTCACGTCTATAATCCCAGCACTTTGAGAGGCCGAGGCGGGTAGAACACCTGAGGTCAGGAGTTTGAAACCAGCCTGGCCAACATGGTGAAACCCTGTCTCTACTAAAAATACAAAATTTAGCTGGGCGTGGTGGCAGGCACCTGTAATCCCAGCTACTCGGGAGGCTGAGGCAGGAGAATTGCTTGAACCCGGGAGGCGGAGGTTGCAGTGAGCTGCGGAGGTTGCAGATCGTGCCACTGAACTCCAGCCTGGGCGACGACAAGGCGAGACTGTCTCTCTCTCTATATATATTTATATCTTTAAGAAATACATATATTTCTTAAAGCTATTTATAAACGAACAAAAAAATTGGAAACACTTTGCATACCAAAGCTCTGGCATGGGCGAGAGCTGGGCAGACTAGACTCTGTCCGCGGGCCAGGGCTGCCTGGGGCAGCGATGCCCGCTCTGCCTGACGCTCCGCTCCGTTAGTGAAGCGCAGTTTGTGGTCGCCGGCCAGCGGCTCCCGTCTGGGCTCCGCACTTCCGCACCGGGCTGCGGGTTCCTCTCTCCGCCTCCTGCGTCCGGTCAGCCCCGGAGGGCACTGATGAGTGCGCGAACGAGTGCATGAACGAGTGCATGAACAAGGGAACGAATGCGCGAAGGCCAGCACCCCCACGCTGCAGCGCGGGCCGAGGGCCCCAGCGGAGCTCGGCGGGGGTGCGGGGCGGTTTCGGGAAGCTCGCCAGCTGCTGAGGACCGAGCCCGGGCTCCGGTGTCGTGGCCGCCGGCAGGCAGCAAGGAAGGGGGTGTAAAGAGCCTGGGGGGTCCCTTCCCTTCCGAGGGAGTTAGTCCGCGAGTGAGCTGGACCTGGGACTCTGCAGGGGTCGCCCGGCCAGCCCGGAGCCCCTGGCTCCGCCCCATTTCCAGCCGGCGTCGGGGAGGGGGCTGTAGTGCTTGGGGGTCATCGGATTCGGGCAGGGAAGGAAAGGCGGGACGTCTGCGCCCCCAGAAGACAGTCCCCCGGTCTCCCACCCTGGAAGCCAGCGAGGTTCGAGTAAATGAAAGTTGCTGAAGCCTGACCCCTCGTGGTGGGCACAATCACCACACACCCCAGGGCGGCCGCCGGAGGATTTAGAATTACTCTTACCGTTACATTTTAGAGATGGGCTCTCCTTATGTTGCCCAGGCTGGTCTTGAATTTCTGGACTGAAGCGATCCTCCTGCCTCAGCCTCCCGAGTAGCTGGGACTACAGGCGGGTGCCACCACCTCTGTTTAGAATTATAATAAATTCGAATTCTCATAGTGCCCACTACAGCCAGCACCAACTAAAGCTTAACATATATCAAGCCATTTAATTCTCTCAACAATCTTAGGAGGTGGGTTCTGTCATCTTAGAGTTGTGGGGAGTGAGGCCCAGCCTGCATGAGTAACTTGCACAAGATCGCAGGGTCACACAGCAAGCAGGCAGTGAAGATGGGATTTGAATCCAGAATCGGTGCCCTTAACTTCTACAGATAATTATAACGCACACATTTCCTCACCTTTGTGAGGTTTTAAAAGCACACCAGCTTTATGTATTCATGTTCTTATTTTATTTTATTTTATTTTATTTTTATTTTATTTGAGACAGAGTCTCACTCTGTTGCCCAGGCTGGAGTGCAGTGGCACGATTTCAGGTCACTGCCTCCCAGGTTCAAGCAATTCTCCTGCCTCAGGCTCCTGAGTAGCTGGGACTACAGGTGTGCACCACCACACCCGGCTAATTTTTGTATTATTATGGAGACGGGGTTTCACCATGTTGGCCAAACTGGTCTCGAACTCCTGACGTCGTGATTTGCCCCCCTCAGCCTCCCACAGTGCTGGGATTACAGGTGTGATCCATCGCGCCCGGCTTCATGTTCTTATTTTAGATCTCACTTCAATTCCTTCTTCCTCACCTAAGTCATGAACACATCCTGATTGAATGACTCAAAGGCTGAAAAGATGCCCATCCTTTAAAAGCTACCCCTCAAAGTGCAAATTAAAAGCACAATGAGACATCACAAGTGTCGACGAGGGTGCTGAGTAAGTGGGACTCTCACTGCTGGGGGGCGTGTGAAATGGTACAGTTACTTTAGTTTTTTATAAAGTCAAGATACGCTTACCCTGTTAACCGATAATTCCACTCTTGGTGTTTACCTAACAGAAGTAAAGACATAGACCCCCAGCCTTGCACGTTGTAGCAGTTTGATTCATCACAACCCCAGCCTGGACGCAGCCCAGGCGTCTACCAACAGTTGAAAGATAACTACATCATAGTTCATCCATACAACTGAAAACCACTCAGCGGTAAAAAGGAACAAACTCCTGATACACACAAATGGCCTGAATAAATTCCAGAAACATCCACTGAGCCTAGGGAACCAGACACAAAAGCCTGCGTGCTAGATGGCTCTATGTGTATGAGACTCTGAACAAGATACAGGACTCTGGTGACAAACAGTATATCAGTGGCCCCCTGGTCCAAAGCTGGTGGTGGCAGAGATGGTGATTTTAGCACAAGGGACTTTTTGGGGGTGATGGAAATGTTCTATATTTTGATTGCAGTGGTGGGCATACAGGTGGATACATTTGTCAAAAGTCATCAAAGTTTACACTTAAAGTGAGTGAATACAGTAATCTCAGCACTTTGGGAGGCCGAGGCAGGCAGATTACTTGAGGTCAGGAGTTCGAGACCAGCCTGGCCAACATGGTGAAACCAAAAAGTATTTACCAAATACTTTGTAAAGTATTTATAGTGTAAAATGTATTTGTAAAAAGACATGTAAAGATACATGTCTTTACCAAAAACTATTAAAAAATAGGCATGGTCGCGTGTGCTTGTAATCCCAGCTACTTGGGAGACTGAGGCAGGAGAATCACTTGAACCCAGGAGGCAGAGATTGCAGTGAGCCAAGATCGTGCCACTGCACTCCAGCCTGGGCAACAGAGTGAGTCTCAGTTTAAAAAAAAAAAAAAGAGTGAATACATATATAGCATGATCTGACAAGACTTTAAGACAAGAATTTGAGGAGTTCAGAGAGATAAGCAAAGCAAAAAAAAAAAAAAAAGATGTTTTTTGTCATCTAAAAAGGACAAGAAAGGCGGGGGCGGGGACTCACACCTGGAATCCCAGCACTTTGGGAGGCTGAGGTGGACCGATAGCTTGAGCTCAGGAGTTCGAGACCAACCTGGGCAATATGGCGAAACCCTGCCTTTACAAAAAATACAAAAATTAGCCAGGTATAGTGGCGTGTGCCTGTAGTCCCAGCTACTCGTGGGGGCTGAGGAAGGAGGATCACTTGTTCCTTGAAAGTCCTCAGCCATTATTACCTAAGGAGGTTGAGGCTACAGTGAACGATGATCGTGCCACTGCACTCCAGCCTGGGTGACAGAGCAAGACCCTGTCACAGAAAAAAAGGGTGTTCCAGAAAAGCATAATACAAACAGCAGAGAAGCCTTACTTGAGGCAATAATGGCTGAGGACTTTCAAGGGGGAGGTGGAGGTTGCAGTGACTTGAGCCCAGGAGGTGGAGGTTGCAGTGAACTGAGATTGCACCATTGCACTCCAGCCTGGGCGACAGCAGGAGACCATGTCTAAAAAAAAAAAAAAAAAAAAAAGAAGAAAAAAGAAAAAAAGGAATAATGAAGCAAAATCAGAAAGAAATAAAATAAGTCAAGTATGAAAAAGAATCATTTAGAAATTTTGGAAGTAAAAAATATAAAGTAATTAAAATAAAAATTTTAGGGGACAAACTCTAGACTGGGCCCAACTGAGGAATTTAGGGAATTCATAGATGGCTCTGAGAAATTCCTCCAGAAAGCAATGTATAGAGAAAAAAAATCAAACTATGCTGCAAAGTTAAATGACATGACTGAAAGATTGATAGTTCCCACATATGTCTAAAGAATGTTTCAGGCTGGGTGCAGTGGCTCACGCCTGTAATTCCAGCAGTTTGGGAGGCCAAGGCAAGAGGATCATTGAGGCTAAGAGTTTGAGACCAGCCTAGGCAACATAGCAAGATCCCATCTCTACAAAAAAATAAAAACATTAACTGGGTGTGGCTGCACATGCCTGTAGTCCCAGCTACTTGGGAGGCTGAGGTGGGAGGATCGCTTGAGCTTGGGAGGTTGAGGCTACAGTGAATGATGATCGTGCCACTGCACTCCAGCCTGGGTGACAGAGCAAGACCCTGTCACACACAAAAAAGGGTGCTCCAGAAAAGCATAATACAAACAGCAGAGAAACCTTATTGGAGGCAATAATGGCTGAGGACTTTGAAGAATTGAAGATAATCTTGCATCCCCTGATTGAGAGTACTCTCTGGGTAGTAAACAAGATAAATACAAATGCTGTAACTACACATCCAGACACTTTATGATGAAACTTCAGAACCTCATGGTTAAGGAGAAAGTCTCCAAACATGTCAGTGAGAGAAAGCTGGATTGCCTCCAAATCAACAGCAGCAACACACCTTGAAGGAAAATAGAGAAAATAATTCAAAGCACTAAGGAAAGATGACGACCAAATTTGAACTTCATGTCTTGCAGAACGATCGTTCTCCTTTTGTTAAATTGTTAATTGTAGTGAAATACACATAACAGTTTAAAGTATTTTGAAACGTACATTTCGGTGGCAGTAAACACATTCATCCTGTTGTACATCCATCGCTGTTATCTGTCTTTTTACCTCTTTTCATCTTGTAAAACGAAAACTCTGTCCCTATTAAACACTAATTCCCATTTGCCCCTCCTGCGCCAGCAACTTTCATTCTACTTTCTGTCTCTAGGAATTTGACCACTTTAGGGGCCTCCTGTAAGTGGAATCATGCAATATTTGCCCATTTGTGACTGGCTTATTCCACTTAGCACAATGTCCTCAGTGAGGTCCTCCATGTGGTAGCATATGTCAGAATGTCCTTCCTTTTCAAGGCTGAGTAATATTTCATTGTACGTATATATTACTTATCCAATCAACTGTAGGTGGACACATTTTCACTATTGTAGATAATGCTGTCAGGGACATAGGTGTACAAATATCTTTTCCAGAACCTCTGATAAACTCTTATTAAGCAAAATCATTTCAGAAAAGCAGAGACTGAGAGTGTTTACCACACAGAGGCTATCACTAAATGAGTAACTGAAAGACACACTTCAACATGAAGAGGAGAGAACTCAGATGGACGGTACAGGATCTCAGAGACAATAGTGCAGTTAGCAATAAGATGTGTTGGTAAGTTTACTAACTAGTTACAGTCTTTCAAATGTGTTCTTAGAAAAAGGAAAATTAAAACTATAGATTGTAATATCAACTTGTGGGGAGAGAGCTCTTCTTTGCTTCAAGAGTAAAAGAAATATTAGAGAATTATGCTTTCTTTTTTTTTTTTTAGATGGAGTCTATGTCTGTTGCCCAGGCGGGAGTGAAGTGGCGCGATCTCAGCTCACTGCAATCTCTACCTCCCAGATTTAAGTGATTCTCCCGCCTCAGCCTCCTGAGTAGCTAGGACTACAGGCATGCACCACCATACCTGGCTAATTTCTGTATTTTTAGTAGATACCGGGTTTCACCATGTTGGCCAGGTTGGTATGGAACTCCTGACTTCAGGTGATCTGCCCGCCTTAGCCTCCCAAAGTGCTGGGATTACCGATGTGAGCCACCATGCCCACCCAGTTTCTTTTAAAAATGTGCAGTTAAGTACAAATGTTAAAAATTGAGGGAAATCACAAGAAGAATTGAATTCCAAACATTCAGGGGGAAAAAAAGGAATACAGAAACCTTGTTAACCAGAATACAGGAAAAAATAAAGTGAAAAAGACGATAAATAAAACACAAAATAAGATGTTAGACATCAAGCACTAACATGTCAGTAATCACGATAAGTGGGAATAGATTTCATTTATCCATTAAAACATAAAGATGATGGTGAGATTGGACTCAAAAAATCAGTCACCTATATATACAGCTTACAAAAATACATAAAACTGGATCACACAGAAAAGCTGAAAAAATTGTCACACGTAAATGTCAATGTACAAGAGACTGCCATTGTATCAATATTCATAATGGAAAAAACGGAATTTAAGGTAAAAAGCATAAATCAGGATAGACAGGGATGCTACATAATATTGAAAGGAAGGACCAAAGAGCTTACCATGGTTTCTTTTTGCCTGGGAGGTCAGCCTCACAATTTTAGCAAAACCAATATAACTACGAGGAAAAATTAGCCATCCACAGTCCTGATGGCAGAATCTTTTTTTTTTTTTTTTTTTTTTGAGGCAATCTCACTCTGTCGCCCAGGCTGGAGTGCAGTGGCATGATCTTGGTTCAATACAACCTCCGCCTCCCGGGTTCAAGCGATTCTCTTGCCTCAGCCTCCCGAGTAGCTGGGACTATAGGCATGTGCCATCACACTCAGCTAATTTTTGTATTTTTAGTAGAGATGGAGTTTCACCATGTCGACCAGCCTGGTCTCAAACTCCTGAACTCAAGTGATTCTCCCGCCTTGGCCTCCCAAAGTGCTGGGCTTACAGGTGTGAGCCACTGTGTACAGCCCAGAATTTTTTTTTTTTCAAATATCAGAAACATATCAAAGGTCGGGTGTGATGACTCATGCCTGTAATCTCATTGCTTTGGGAAGCCAAGGCCGGAGGATCCCTTGAAGCCAGCAGTTCAAAGCTGCAGTGGGCTGTGATGGTGTCACTGTGGTCCAGCCTGGGTGACAGAGCAAGATCCTGTCTCTAAAACGGAATGAAAGGAAGAAAGAGAGAACGAGAGTAGGAGAGAAGGAGAGAAAGAAAGAGAAAGAAAGAAGAAAGAAAAGGAAGAAAGAAAGGAAAAAAGAAAAGAGAAAGAAAGATCAAACAGGCAAATGCTTAGCAAGAACATTGAAGATCTGAACAACAAAATTAACAATCTTGACCCAACAGATAAATATAAAACTGCATGCAATGAATTGAGACCATTCCTTTGTTCCAAGGACACATGGACTGTGATTGCAAAGTAACTGAATTAGAAAATAACAATAAAAAGATAGTCCTCAAACACTATATTTTGGAAACTTAAAATGCACTCCTAAGTAATTTATGGTTTAAAGAGGAATCATGAGAGATTTTAGAAAATATTTAGAGTTGAATGATTAAAACGAGTACAGGCCAGGCGCAGTGGCTTACACCTGTAATCCCAGCACTTTGGGAGACTGAGGTGGGAGGATTACTTGAGGTCAGGAGTTCAAGACCAGCCTGGCCAACATGGTGAAACCCTGTCTCTACTAAAAATACAAATTAGCTGGGTGTGGTGGCGGGCACCTGTAATCCCAGCTACTCAGGAGGCTGAGACAGGAGAATCGCTTAAACCCAGGAGGCAGAGGTTGCAGTGAGCTGAGATTGCGCCATTGTACTCCAGCCTGGGCGACAAGAGCGAAACTCTGTCTGTCTCTCTCACACACACAAAAACAAGAAACAACTGCAAGCCACACATTGAAGGAACCCTCTGTTTTTGCCTCCTGGGGCTGCCATAACAAAGTAACCCAAACTGGGTGTCTTACAACGATAGAGACGTATTCTCTTGTTCTGGGGGCCGGAAGTCTGAAATTGAGGTGTCAGGGGGTTGGTTTCTTCTTGGAGGCTCAGAGGAGAACCTGCTCCAGGCCTCTCCTGGCTCCTGGTAGTGCTGGCAGTCCTTGGTGTTCCAGTCTCTGCCTGTGTCCAAATTTATTTTTCTTATAAGGCAGGGGTCCCAACCCCCAGGCCATGGACTGGCCTGGTCTGTGGCCTATTAGGAACTGGGCCATACAGCAGGAGGTGAGCAGGGCCATACAGCAGGAGGTGAGCTGCTGCCTGCAGCAGCAGCAGCAGCCTCCCTGGGACTTGGGAGAAATGCAGACGTCCTGTACCCGATGGGGTCTCCGCAATCAGGGACTGTGCGGGGGAGGCTAGCCTGCGTCAGGGAGCCATCCAGGTCACGTTGATACACGGGAATGTGTGGTAACTGCCGAGCCAGGCGGCTGCACTGGCTTAGAGCTGTTACTGCCATTCTACAACTTTACACAATGACCCAGACACAGAAAAGGTTGCGCCTCGGAACGATTTCTGTTATGGGATAATAAAAATCCCGACGTCAGAGCTAAGGAATGTGACCTTCCACTGCTCCAGTTGTAACTCCCTGCTGTCCTCCTGCTTGAGCCTTTTAGGGTAAAGTTCAGCACATATCACCCTCGCCAACCGCGCCCTGTCAAGCAGTCGCAGAGTTCTGTGCTGATGTGCTTGAATTCCTTGCTGGTCTGATGATGGCAGGCGCAGGAGGGGAGTGGAGGGACATACAGAACGCCAGGCGGCAGCCACGCGGTGCAGGCAGAGGTTCTCTCCCCGCGGGAGCCTGCCAGCTGGCTGCTGTGTTCTTGTAGGGAATAAATCAGGAGGCATAGCTCTGCCCGGGACTTTCTTGGGCAGTAGGAGGAACTGGGTGAAAGGTCTTGGCTGCCGAGGCCACAGTATTTTCCGAATCCTGTGCTATTTCTTGTGAAACTACGAATGCAAGACTATTTCCTAGATTGTGGCAGATGTGGGAGCTGGGGGGACCTTCGGAGCCGTCTCCCAGGCGACCCTCTTCTTCAGAGATGAGGAGCTGAGGTCCCACTGCTCAGAAGCTGACTGGGCATGTCAGCAGCCTTCCTGGCCATGACACAATCTGCTGTGCTGCCACAGGGTCTGGCTGGGCAGGTGTGGGACTGAGCTCTGGGGACCAATAGTGACACCACACAGCCAACCTTCAGCATGCTGGTCATGAGAACGAGGGCGGGCCTGCAATCCTTGAGTCACCGTGTTGGTAGTTCTGAGTAGATCATACTATTCTTGATGCCTTGGGCCAGACTGGAATGAAGTATTTTTTCTCGGATTTGGTAAACTCGTTTGCTGGGGTAAGTCGTGATGTTCCGAATTGCTTCTTTGGATGTGTAGACCAGGAATAAGATGGCAGCACTGCAGGATTCCGGAGCCACCCACAGCACCAACTGCTGCTGCAGATACACAACCATGGGTGTTCATGAAGCTGCAGAAACTCGCGGGGACCCTGACACCAGGTGAGAGTTCCAGCTGGCAGTCTGAGGTGAACACACCCATCCTCAGGACTGTGGCTTGGTGCTTCTGTAGCACTTTGGAAACATCCAGGGTTTTCATACTCTTGACTGTGACAACAATCCCTGGTGAAGGGAAGCTTTACAAATAAAAGAAGTAAGATCACAAAATATAAAGGAGTTGCCCAAAGGTTCATATTAGCTGCAGAGGGGGCCAGGACTGGAATGTTCCAAGTCTTTGTCCCTGACTAGGGGTGAAGCTCTGATTGGGGTTCCCTGTGGACATCTGGCTCATGGGCTTTGTCCCAATGTGGTGTGGTGGAAACACGGACTAAGTAGGGGATCTGGAGACTAGCTGCCCCTTGACCTCTCTGGACCTCGAGTTCCATGCTCTGAAAACAAGGATGTTAAATTAGATCTGATTCTTTCCAGTTCTAACCCCATAGCAGCTCTCACCTGGCCATTCTGTTGCCCTCTAGGAAGTCATTGAGGTAGGGAGGATGGGCAACACGAAAATTCTGTTTCTGTTTTTCTTTTCTTAATATAAAACGTTCCCTTCTTGGGGGAGGGTAAGGAGGTGGAATGGTTCTGGAAACTCCCAAGGAATGCTTTGAAGGCATCCTGGTTCAAGGAGTGCTAGGCAGCGTGGGCAAACAGAGTAACCACAGCATCCAGAGGCTTCTGCAAGCACACACACCTCCTGGAACCTCAGGCTCTGCTGAGGCGGCTCTGGCACAGGGGCAAGGCAGCAGTGTGCACACCTCTCAGACTGCGGCAGCAGCCCGCAGGCACTACAGATGTTTCCTTGAGAGCCCAGACCTCTACAAGCATCGCTATGAGGCAGTGGCACATTCTGGGGCATTTGAATGACTTCCAGACCTGTGGGTACAGCTGTGATCTCAGTCTGTTTGCATTAGCAATGGCAGAGGGCGCTGAGCAGGAGCAGCCCTTCCTTGTTAGGAGCTGGTGACAGATGGACTCAATGACGACAGGTCAAATGGCAGCACAATGCACTGTATACATGGTGGGGAATTTTAACCACGCAGCAACAGGTGCAGGTTAAATTCAAAAGAACCTGCCCAGGTGGTGCCCTACAAAGGCTCCTCTGCTCATTCATCCAGCAGCAACACCATCAGACCCCAGGAACACAATGAGAACACTGGTAAAAACTGTCCAAATAAATAAACGTTTCCAGAGCTCCGGAAATTAACTAAAGGCTCATAATCCAGGGAGTGTTGAAGGAAACTGGCCGAATCTCAGAGCAGCAAGCATTGTGGCATTTTTACTTGCCCTATTCACAGCCCTCCAATCCTCTGCCCCCAAGCTCCCTGGTAGCCTTGAAAGCAACAGCAGCAATCCCCATAAAACCCAGCAGCTTAGCAGCCACAGGAAGGGTCAAGTTGAGGTTGGAGCTCAGTAACCTCATTTGCCTGGTCTGGTGGTCCTACCTGCAAGGCTAGCCTGTGACCTGACTCTGAGCTTGGCTCACCCAGCACTTTCTCCCTGGGGTGTCAGGGATTGCTTGTCAAAACAGGGATTGTCAAAACAATCAGCAGCAATTTTGGTTGACACTGGGGCAAACAACAAGCTAACAAAAACTGGAAAATGAGACGCCCACAGGGGGCCTGAGAAGCCATTGTTTCTGGGGTTACACAAGAGCCTGCAGGCTCAGGGCTGAGTGCTGCTCAGGAAATACCCGAATAAGTTGGATGAGTAGAAGTGCTGACAGCAAAACTCTCCCCCCAACTTTTATACCCAACAAGACTATCCTTGAAAAATAAAGAAGACATTCCCAGATAAACAAAACCCAAGATAACCCATTGCTAGCAGACCTGCTCTATAAAATATACCAAAGAAGTCTTTCAGGCTGAAAGAAAAGGACAGTAGACAGTAACTTGAATCCAAATGAGGTGTAATAATGGGCACCTGTAAAGGCAACCACATAAGCATGTAGAAAAGACAATATCAATATATTTTCTTATTGCAACTTCTTTTCTCTATTTGATTTAAAAGGCAACTTCATAAGCAAATTGTAAGCCTGTGCTGATGGGCATATAATATATAGATATGTCATTTGCATGACAATAGCACAAATGAGAGAGGAACTAGAGCTAAGCTTTTGTATGCTATTGAAATTAAGTTGGTATGAATCTTAACTAGAGTATTATAATAAATTAAGATGTTAACTGTTATTCCCAGGGCAACTGCTCATAACTTACACACACAGAAACCACAAGGAAATTAAAATGGCACAGTAGAAAGTATTTCGTAGGCTCTGTGCTAGGAGGAGCTTGGAATCCAAGATGTTTGAGACAGACACTGTCTCCACTCCAGCCAAATCTAGTTGAGTAATACACAACATACACAATACAAGGAACAAAAGTGATGATCAGTTATGACACATGCTGTACCATGTAAGACGAGAGTGCTTGGATTCAAATAGAGGGGTGCTTCAGGCCATCCTAGAAGCCCCTGAGAAGAGAGAATGTTGAGCTCTGAAGACTGAGAAGTCTCAGGAAGGGGTGTCCAAGGCAAAGGGAAGAGCCCCGGAAACCCCCATGGCTAAGAGAGCTTTCTGGCTCTGGAAACTGACCAAGGCCACTGACCAGACAGGGTTGAGCTAAGCAGCAGCAAGGTCATGCTGTCTTGAGGCTGGGACACACAGATTAGGCACAATCATCACGGAAGGATTTTAAGCAAAGGAACTACATGATACTATTTTTACAAGCTGGCTTTGGCTGGGGTGTAGGGGCTTAGAGGGTGTGCCATTGCAGACCAAGACACAGTGGAGACAAAAATGGACAAAATACAAGGTAGATTTTTGAAGGCAAGGCCCTTAGGATTTGCTGATGGACTGGACGAGGAGTATGAGGGAATGGATAAAGAACAGCTCCCAGATTGCTAGTTTTCATATGGACCCAGTGAATAATGGTGTCATTTCGTGAAACACTAAGTCCAACGGAGGACCAGGTTTCCAAGGAAAATCAAGAATTCGGTTCTTGATTTTTGGACATAGTCAACCTGAGATGCCTACAAAAGAGCTAAGTAGAAGAGTCTGTCAAGATCAGCCTGGAGCCCCAAGAGTTCAAGGTGGGAGACATTTTGGACTCTTCTGGCTACACAGAGTTAAAGCTATGCTTGAAGAATATCAACGCAGAGGGTGTGGGCAGGAAAAAAGGCCTGCTGAGAAGTTTGATACAAAACAGCCAAGGAGACTGATGTACCAGCAGAGCTGGCAGGCCGACCAGGAGATGGTGGGGTAATGACACAGGGGAGATGGTGGTGAACTGTGTGGAATGCTACCGAGAGGTCAAGAAAGCAACCAGAAACTGCCTATTAGATTTGGTGACAAGCAGGTGAGAAGCCATTCAGGCAAGAGCATCTCCGGTGAACCACTGGGGAGAGATGTCCAGAGAAGATGGACAATTTAGTTTTAGCAAAATTCTATCACATTAATTTTAATTTGTAATGTGATTTTATAATTTGTATTTGAAAATTCTGAACTGCAAAATATTTTGGATAGTTTTACAGTTGCACTTCCTGTATTTCAATAAATCTAAGACTACACTTATGTACCACAAAGAAAAGCATTACCTTTTACAACACAATTTCTTTTTTTTTTTTTGAGACGGAGTCTCACTCTGTCACCCAGGCTGGAGTGCAGTGGCGTGATCTCGGCTCACTGCAAGCTCCGCCTCCCGGGTTTACGCCATTCTCCTGCCTCAGCCTCCCGAGTAGCTGGGACTACAGGCGCCCGCCACCTCGCCTGGCTAGTTTTTTTTTTTTTTTGTATTTTTTAGTAGAGACGGGGTTTCACCGTGTTAGCCAGGATGGTCTCGATCTCCTGACCTCGTGATCCGCCCATCTCGGCCTCCCAAAGTGCTGGGATTACATACAACACAATTTTAAGAGACAGGTCTGGCTGTGTTGCTAGGCTGGAGGGCAGTGGCTACTTACAGCCATGCTCCCACTGCTAATCAGCACAGGAGTTCTGACTGCTGTTTCCAGGTTGGACGGGTTCACCCTTCCTTAGGCAACCTGGTGGTCCCTAGCTCCCAGGTCACCATACTGATGCCGAACTCAGTGTACACACAAGATTAGCACTGCATACTATAGCCCAGAATGGGTGGGCTCCAGCAATCTCCCACCTCAGCCTTCCGAGTAGCCAGGACTGCAGACACATGCATCATGCTCAGTGACAATGTTTTATCACCGATTGTAAGACTAATGCTCTGGCCAGGCGCAGTGGCTCACGCCTGTAATCCCAGCAGTTTGGGAGACCAACGTGGGCAGATCACCTGAGGTCAGGAGTTCAAGACCAGCCTGGGTAATATTATGAAACCCCGTCTCTACTAAAAATACAAAAATTAGGCCGGGCGCGGTGGCTCAAGCCTGTAATCCCAGCACTTTGGGAGGCCGAGATGGGCGGATCACGAGGTCAGGAGATCGAGACCATCCTGGCTAACACGGTGAAACCCCGTCTCTACTAAAAATTACAAAAAACTAGCCGGGCGAGGTGGCGGGTGCCTGTAGTCCCAGCTACTCGGGAGGCTGAGGCCGGAGAATGGCGTGAACCCGGGAGGCGGAGCTTGCAGTGAGCCGAGATCCGGCCACTGCACTCCAGCCTGGGCGACAGCGCAAGACTCTGTCTCAAAAAAAAAAAAAAAAATACAAAAATTAGCTGGGCGTGGTGGCATGCACCTGTAATCCCAGCTACTCGGGAGGCTGAGACAGGAGAACTGCCTGAACCTGGGAGGCAGAGGTTGCAGCGAGCCAAGATTGTGTCGTCATTGCACTCCAGCCTGAGAAATAAAAGCGAAACTCCATCTCAAAAAAAAAAACAAAACAAAAAAATCAAAAAAGCTAATGCTCAAACTATCAAGTAAAGGAATCAACTGTCTTCTTGAGATTGCTGCCGTGGGCAGCTGGACTGGGGCCTACCCTGTGTGGCATCTCCAAGATTTAGTGCAGGATTTATGCGCACACGGGTGCGGGTTTCTCTGCTGTGTTCATGGCACGCAGAACAGTGTCTGCTACATGGCAGGTACTCAGGGCGTATCTGAAGGAATGTGTGCAGTACACCACATACAGAAATGATAATATGCTCCCTCCAATCAGGAGGTCCAGTCCTTAAAGGACCACCCCAGGAGAGTTGAGTTGAACTTCAGTTTCTAGTACAATATGCGGTTGTAAGTTCCATTTACATAGACATAACTGGATGAACTAGGTCCCCATTTTCTGCTTAGTGTTCACACATTTTTAGTCCTAAGAATAACCCAGGTAATAACAATACCGTGTTGTTAAAATTTATTTTTATTTAGAAGGTGATTATTTGGCCAGGCATAATGGCTCAGGCCTGTAATCCCAGCTACTCAGGAAGATCACCTGAGCTTGAGCCCAAGAGTTTGAGGCTATGATCTGCACTCTAGTCTGGGTGACACAGCGAGACCCTGTCTTTAAAAAGGTGTTTGGTGGAGGTCTTCTAAGGCAAAAATTTCATCCTGAAATGACAAATGAGGCAAAAATATTTAAAAGATCCAAATTAATGACATGTGTTTTAAGAACATAATTTTTCATTAACAATCAACTGCAAAGCAAAACTATATTTTGTTAATAAAGTCAATGGTAACATCTGCTTACGTATTAGAAATAGCCCTGTGAAATTTCAGCTGCAAAAGGGAATCATTTAAAAAGCACTGCTCAGGCCGGGCGCGGTGGCTCAAGCCTGTAATCCCAGCACTTTGGGAGGCCGAGACGGGTGGATCACGAGGTCAGGAGATCGAGACCATCCTGGCTAACATGGTGAAACCCCGTCTCTATTAAGAAATACAAAAAACTAGCTGGGCGAGGTGGCGGGCGTCTGTAGTCCCAGCTACTCGGGAGGCTGAGGCCGGAGAATGGCGTGAACCCGGGAGGCGGAGCTTGCAGTGAGCTGAGATCCGGCCACTGCACTCCAGCCCGGGCGACAGAGCGAGACTCCGT